>NC_084738.1:20390219-20597719 GCF_033978785.1 Entelurus aequoreus
TTTACACTCATTCACACTCATTCGCACAAAAGGGTTGTTTCTTTCCGTTATTAATATTTATGGTTCCTACATTATATATCAATATCGATCAATAGTCTGCAGGGATACAGTCCGTAAGCACACATGATTGTATTTTCTTATGACATAAAAAAATAAAATACCCCTCCCCCCGGTCCGTGGGACAAATTTTCAAGCGTTGACGGTCCGCAGCTACAAAAGGTTGGGGACCACTGCCCTACATGATGTTGATGCGGAGTCATGTGCCAAGCTCTTTTCTGTTTATTTAGCAGCTTGTCCAAATATTGTGCAAGACCCTCATGATTTCTTTGGGTTTAGAAAGAATAACTGGAAAAACACTTTAATGCCAGGAATATGGATGTCTTCTTTGCTGGTGATAGTTTAAGTTCAGTATCTAATAGCTCCCGTTTTTGTAAGTCACCTTTCACTGTGCTGTTTGGTTCTGGCTGCAGTGAGTCATGTGACTGAGCAGTGACTGACCCAGAAGCAGCTCTTTTTAAACCATGGGACTGTATTATTGTGAAACATCAGCACATCCTTTATTTGACCCTTTCTTTCTACATGTGGCATTTTCTGGCAGAAGAGTATGCTTGCTGTATATAATACTGTAGATACAGAATGGGTTATACTTTGGACCTTGCAGGAATATTGTGAACAAAGGCCTAATGTTGAGTGGCGAGGTTATTGTGCATAAGACAGGGTAGACATTTCCCCAGTAAGATGCTACATCATCAGGATTGCGAGAAATACTGCACAATGTCCTCTTCAGACTCCAGGCCGATTAATCGAGAGGCACTAGTGAAGGATGACTCATGAATAGAAGAAAAAGCACTCACCCTTGTGCTCTGTTCATTGTTCGCTGCATGTCAATCATCGTCTTTTAATCTTCTTACTGAACGAAGGATCAAAAGGGAAGGAGGTTAACGCTGGAGATATCAAGTGACACTAAATATAGATCCTTGTTTGTCTTACAAAGAACATCAGAATAATCATGTGTTTTGAAATATCTTCCCATCCATGGCTCCTTAGCATACATGTATGTATAACCTACAGACCAAAAATCTGTAATTATTCTATTTGAAGGGTAAATCCACACAACGGTTTGCTAATTGTTTAATTTGCTATGTCACTTGGCTTTGCTCAGTAGAAGTTGCTGTTTCGTGATTTTAAAGACCTTTATCTTTCCCCCAGTTCTATGTTGCTCCGGACCACATCACGTCCGAGAGAATGTTAGGCTTGTAGTTGAGGTGCTGCCCCTCCGTTTTCCTATTGGCTCTTTTTTTTATGGGTTTGTGTCTTGACTTTTAACCAAACCCAGATGGGCTGTGGTACCAACCTGCAGGATGTGGCACTGCTGTATGGAGGGTAAAGAATAGTTTTGCAAAGGCCTTGGATGGCACAGTTCTGAGCCATCAACTAGGGAGTTCCCCACCTGTGATGCACAACTTTTGATTAATTGTTGGAAGCACATTTAAATGGATGAATAGGAGGGAAAATTAATTATGTTACAAAGTGAAGGGGGAGGAGATGAATAGCTGACATGTTGGTCCGCAAAAGACATGGGCTGTCATGCAGGGCTAATGTGTCGCTACAGCTTTAACAGGTTTTGGCATGGTGAATAGGGTTGCGTCTCATGTAGTTTGCAGAAGTTTGTGAGTGCAAATGTGGGACTAAAGTGCATTTACTTACAGCGAATGACAGAGAGGCAACTCAAAGTCTCCTGTACTAGAATGTAAAAGCTGGTTTCCAAGGGCAACTCGTGCAGTTATTTCAGAGTGTGTTGCCAAGGGCAACATGTTTTGTCACTTGTTCCAGCAACAATTGTCCATGGCATAGACAACAGGGGACAGAGTTACCTTTTTTCTGGAAAATTATTATTTTATTAGTCTTTACTCTTGACTAAAGGCACACAAAGTGGAACACAGTGGAAGCATCATTAGTTTATGGGCACCATGCAGAGCTTGTAAGTTGTGCAGTGACAGACTTTTAACAGGAAGCTCAGAAATGCAAGGTTGTGCATTGCAACTGTAGGAGTGTAAATTAAGTTGACACATACACTCTATGGGCTGTCCTAATTTATTTTATCACGACTGTAAATTATAGTCCCCTTTGAGTTGTGGGCTGGAAAAGTTGCTAGCATACATGTAATGCAGATATTCTCAAAGTTGTATAATCTTTAGAAACATGGTCAATGACTTATGGGCAATTAGTTGTCCCGCCTGTGCCCCTGCAAAGCTGTTTTGTTTGATGGTACGCATGTTGTTCAACTAATCTTTCTCAAATTTCACAAATACGTGCATGCTAGTCCCCTAAACATGTGTACCAAATTTGGTGATTTGCCTAAATACCCTAAATTGGGTGTTTTGTGGAATGATCTGAGCTGTCTGAGAAATGTAAAGTCACTCACCCTTTTTTTAAATGTAAGGGGTTTAATAAAAGTGCCACCTTATGGTGTATATGTCAGTCAAACAACAGCGCAGGCAACGAAGTAGGGGGTGAATGTAATTCACATTGATTAATAAAAGGCGATTTACTCTGGCTCTGAGACTCAGGTGTGAGGGAGTAATATTTTGTGCTGACCTGCAGGTGTTTTTCATGTGTGCATGCACCTGTGTTCAAGGGCTGCACAGGCCATGTCAGGAACAGATGTTGTAAGGATTCAGAAATCTGTCTTTAAATGACTGGAAGTCAAGTTGTAGTGCTGCTTTCTATTAACAAGACTTTGTTTACTTTATTGATGCAATACAAGTACAGACTATCTGGTTTCAGACCTGACCGTGGTAAATGATTTTATGTGAGGTAGGATTATATCATTAATTAAATATTTTATAATTAAATTATAATTATGTTTTTACGACTTTCTCAAGTTTTTTTTTAACAGTATTAGAGCCCTCTAAACATGATATAACACCCATTAACTCACCTTTTCACTTGTAACCTGGAGGATCCTCAAAGCGTCATTGCTATGGTCGTCGCCTGGGCCACTACAACACGGCCACAACGTGGAAATACTTTGTCAAGTTAGAACTAGGCATAGATGAGCTGAAACCATGGCTGTGTGTTGTTGTGCAAAAAATGGGGTCAACTTGACAGTTGCAGCTAAGATACCCAAGACTATTAGCTGTGTTGTTAGTATTGCATGTCCTGCGTTGCCATTCCACATCGCTCACATGGCTCACAAATGTTGTGTGGAACTGTTACCGATGTCGAAGATGAAGTGCATCTTTGAATCAACAGTTCATCTCTACTCAACATTGCCTGGGCAGCTGCTGATAGCTGTCTCCTTAGCATTAAGTGGTACGCTGCGTCCCATCAAGTCCTGCTGCTTCCTGCTTTTGCTCTCCAAGGTGGAGATGTGTTATTGATGAGGCAGGAGTCGAAGATGAAGTGCATCAAGAAGTTGTGATGCCAAATGTTGGTCAACTTGATTGTCGCAATGAAGATGATGCCGATATGCTGCGGTGTTATTGTCACCCTTAACCTGTAAACTGAAGTTCCGCTTTAACAATCGCCACAACCATAATAATAATAATAAAAAAATAAGACAAATAGTGATCTGTAATGCATAAATAGGACATAATTTTACACTTAATTATTGCCAGAAATATGTGTAATATGCTTTAAAAACGAATTGATGTTGTGAAGCCGCAATTGTTGATGTGGGAAGGGACCACTGTAATCTATTAGCTCATTGTCATATCTTAGATTTTTGGGTATCGTGTTAACCACTGCTCGCCACCACTAATCAGTAACACACCACTGGAAGAAACACTATACTTACTAACAGAATGTTCATGTATTGTCTAAAGTGTTTTCTGCAGTAGACATTTGTGTTTTGCATAACAAGTTTTTTTTGTCCCGAAATTTCCACCTCCTACTAAAGAAATACACCAAACAAATATCCACTGTTTTCAGGATGATACAATAGGATTCGACATTGTTTAGAGTAGGTGGTAATTAGATGTTACTTCTATTTGATTTATGGTGGTCAACCTAACCTGACAAGCTCCAGTAAATTAAATGTGCAAAATAGACACAAGAAAACCTACTAGAGTCAAGTTGATAAGCATCCTCTACGATCTTCTCAACCTTTTCAAGTTCAGGCAGTCTAAAGTACTAAATAAGTTAGCATCTTTAGTCAACATCTTTTACTAATCAAACCATTCAACCCCTTTTAAGATGCATTAATAATAGGTACATAAATGGGTTATGTAGTGCTGAGGACTGTCAGGTGGGTGTTAAGAACTCTCTTCTGCTGCGCCATTCAGTAAAAATAATCGACACCCACACTCTAATAGCTGCTTGTCCATGCCACCCTACATTTCTTATGCACTGCTAAGCTACCAATGACCATGTTTTAGTCTAGTTGACGCATACATGAATATCAATTGATCACATCTGCCCTTGAAAATATATACAGTAGTTGGTGTAGACCAGTGGTTCTTAAAGGCCTACTGAAATGAATTTTTTTTATTTAAACGGGAATAGCAGATCCATTCTGTGTCATACTTGATCATTTCGCGATATTGCCATATTTTTGCTGAAAGGATTTAGTGGAGAAAATCGACGATAAAGTTCGCAACTTTTGCTCGCTGATAAAAAAAGCTTTGCCTGTACCGGAAGTAGCGTGACGTCACAGGAGGTAATATTCCTCACAATTTTCCTTTGTTTACAATAGAGCGAGAGAGATTCGGAGCGACAAAGCGACGATTACCCCATTAATTTGAGCGAGGATGAAAGATTTGTAGATGAGGAACGTTACAGTGAAGGACTAGAGAGGCAGTGATGGACGTATCTTTTTTCGCTCTGACCGTAACTTAGGTATAAGCTGGCTCATTGGATTCCACACTCTCCTTTTTCTATTGTGGATCAGGGATTTGTATTTTAAACCACCTCGGATACTATATCCTCTTGAAAATGAGAGTCGAGCACGCGAAATGGACATTTAAAGTGACTTTTATCTCCACGACAATACATCGGTGACACACTTAACTACTGAGCTAACGTGATAGCATTGTTCTCAAATGAAGATAGAAACAAAAGAAATAAACCCCTGACTGGAAGGATAGACAGAAGATCAACAATACTATTAAACCATGTACATGTAACTACATGGTTACATCAACAGCCGTGCTCACCTGCGTTCCAGCGATCAACAGCGCGACGAAGGACACCCATCATCGACGAACCTCTGTAGCATGAGCTAACGTGATAGCATCTGTCTCAAATGCAGATAGAAACAAAATAAATAAATCCCTGACTGGAAGGATAGACAGAAGATCAACAATATTATTAAACCATGTACATGTAACTACACGGTTAAAAATTCTCAGCCTGGTAAGGCTTAACAATGCTGTTGCTAACGACGCTAAGGCTAATTTAGCAACTTAGCAACCGGACCTCACAGAACTATGATAAAAACATTAGCGCTCCACCTACGCCAGCCAGCCCTCATCTTCCCATCAACAGCCGTGCTCACCTGCGTTCCAGCGATCGACGGCGCGACGAAGGACTTCATCCGTGGGTTTGGCGGCTAGGCGTCTGCTAAGTAAGTAGTCCTTGTTGTGTTGCTGTAAGTATTGTACTTAGCCGCTAATACACCGATCGATCCCACCTACAACGTTCTTCTTTGCAGCCTCCATTGTTCATTAAACAAATTGCAAAAGATTCACCAACACAGATGTCCAGAATACTGTGGAATTTTGTCGAAGAAAACAAGAGGTTTTTGTATCGGGTCCGATGGGGTCCAGCCACTTTCGTGGATTTTGTGACGTCACGCGCATAAGTCATATCCAAAGGAGTTTTTCAACCGGAAGTTTAGCGGGAAATTTAAAATTGCACTTTATAAGTTAACCCGGCCGTATTGGCATGTGTTTCAATGTTAAGATTTCATCATTGATATATAAACTATCAGACTGCGTGGTCGGTAGTAGTGACTTTCAGTAGGCCTTTAACCTTGTTGGAGGTACCGAACCCCACCACTTTCATATGCACATTCACCGAACCCTTCTTTAGTGAAAAATACAATGGTTTTTTTTTTTCAAATTCAAGACAAAGTTATGTTTTTGGTAACACTTTAGTATGGGGAACATATTCTAAGTAACAAAGACTTAATTTAGAGTTATTTGGACACTAGGGGAACATATTCTAAGTAATAAAGACTTAAAGGCCTACTGAAATGATTTTTTTTTTATTTAAACGGGGATAGCAGATCCATTCTATGTGTCACACTTGATCATTTCGCGATATTGCCATATTTTTGCTGAAAGGATTTAGTATAGAACGACGACGATAAAGCTCGCAACTTTTGGTCTCTGATAAAAAAAAAAGCCTTGCCCCTACCGGAAGTAGCGTGACGTAATCAGTTGATCGCCTCCTCATATTTTCCTATTGTTTTCAATGCAGCTAGAGCGATTCGGACCGAGAAAGCGACGATTACCCCATTAATTTGAGCGAGGATGAAAGATTCGTGGATGAGGAACGTTAGAGTGACGGACTAGAATGCAGTGCAAGACATATCTTTTTTCGCTCTGACCGTAACTTAGGTACAAGCTGGCTCATTGGATTCCACACACTCTCCTTTTTCTATTATGGATCACGGATTTGTATTTTAAACCACCTCTGATACTATATCCTCTTGAAAATGAGAGTCGAGAACGTGAAATGGACATTCACAGTGACTTTTATCTCCACGACAATACATCGACGAAACACTTTAGCTACGGAGCTAACGTAATAGCATCGTGCTTAACTGCATATAGAAACAAAATAAATAAATCCCTGACTGGAAGGATAGACCGAAGATCAACAATACTATTAAACCATGGACATGTAAATACACTGTTTATGCTTTCCAGCCTGGCGAAGGTTAACAATGCTGTTGCTAACGACGCTATTGAAGCTAACTTAGCTAGGGAGCTAACGTGATAGCATCGGGCTCAAATGCAGATAGAAACAAAATACATAAACCCCTGACTGGAAGGATAGACAGAAAATCAACAATACTATTAAACCATGAACATGTAAATACACGGTTAATGCTTTCCAGCTTGGCGAAGCTTAAAAATGCTGTTGCTAACGACACCATTGAAGCTAACTTAGTATAACGGGACCTCGCAGAGCTATGATAAAAACATTAGCGCTCCACCTACGCCAGCCAGCCCTCATCTGCTCATCAACACCCGTGCTCACCTGCGTTCCAGCGATCGACGGAAGGACGAAGGACTTCACCACGATCATCCGTGCGGTCGGTGGCTAGCGTTGGCTAGCGCATCTGCTATCCGAGTCAAAGTCTTCCTGGTTGTGTTGCTGTAGTCTGCCACTAATACACCGATCCCACCTACAACTTTCTTCTTTGCAGTCTTCATTGTTCATTAAACAAATTGCAAAAGATTCACCAACACAGATGTCCAGAATACTGTGGAATTATGAGATGAAAACAGAGCTATTTTGTATTGGATTCAATGGGGTACCGATACTTCTGTTTCACTGGCTACGTCACGCGCATATGTCATCATCCAAAGGCGTTTTCAACCGGAAGTTTAGCGGGAAATTTAAAATTGCACTTTATAAGTTAACCCGGCCGTATTGGCATGTGTTGCAATGTTAAGATTTCATCATTGATATATAAACTATCAGACTGCGTGGTTGGTAGTAGTGGGTTTCAGTAGGCCTTTAATTTAGAGTTATTTGGTTAGGGTTAGGGTTAGAGGGTTAGGATATAATAAGGCCATGCAGAGTAAGGCATTAATAAGTACTTAATAATGACTAGTTAAGAGCCAATATGTTACTAATTTGCATGTTAATAAGCAACTAATTAATGGTGAATATGTTCCCCATACTAAAGTCTTACCATGTTTTTTTACTGGTGCATAAAATGAACCGTGCATGAACATCACCTTGTTCAAACAACAAAACCAACAGTGCATAAACTCACAACAAATTACACACCTGCAAACCAGTCAGCTGTTGCCGTATCCGTAATACGCCGATAGGGAGAAGTTTGTATTTACACGGGTTCGGTCGAACCCAGGTTAAGAACCACTGGTGTAGACTGAGTCTCTCTCATGGCGTTTTTAGCTCTTGAAGACCTTTGCATTTCATGTTCGCTCAATTAATTTCCTGTGTTTACTTGAATTCAAATACTGGTCTTCTGCCCTCTAGCACTGTCCAAGAACAAAGTTTTTAGAAACTTCCTTTTCCCATTTTGTGCATTCTTTGTTAATTTGAGACACGCCATTCTGCTCTCTCTGCCACAAATCTTGCAGACACAAGCCTATGCAACCCTAACTAGTGTTTACATTCAGAGTTGTAAGCCCCTTGGTATGCTTAAACATTGCATAGACCCTCTTCCCTCTGTACCCCTGTGGTGTGTAAGTTTGAGGGCTCTTTTGATGGGCTTTTGTCTTATGTTGCAATTGATGAGAATGTTTTGGAAAGATGAACAATTGGGTATAGTGGGCTCATGGCATTCTGTGCAGGGAATTACCGGTAGTGTAGACCGACCACCGAGACCCACTAAAGTAGGGACACTTAAAGTACAACTTATTGTGTGGGTCCTGTGGGTGAAGCATCTGTTAGCTGTATTGAGGGGATGGTGTGTGAGTCTTCTTTAGCCCTTGTCCTTCCTTCCTCATGAATCCAATAGTAACCGATCTGCTGGAATGTAAACATACATGGATTACAGTGGGGTCACTGTTCGTATTGCACAAGGCCACCAAACCATGGGAACAGTCGACCATAGGGTTTGTAATTATCAGGCTTGACTGTAACTCTGCTATAACTGCTTTTCAACCAAGGTTAGTAATGAAAGGCCCACATCAAAAAAGTCCCAAATCATTTTTGTGTAACTAACTTCTACATGATAAAGACGATGCATAGATACAATTCACATGCCACAGCGGCGTGACTCGGTTGGTAGAGCGGCCGTGCCAGCAACATGAGGGCTCCTGATGGGTCGTGGTTAGGGCCTTGCATGGCAGCTCCCGCCATCAGTGTGTGTGTGAATGTGGAAATGGTGTCGAAAGTGCTTAAGTACCTTGAAGGTAGAAAAACACTATACAAGTATAACCTATTTACCATTTACAATAATACTAATTCACAGAAAGCAGAAATAGTTTTTATTTGCGTTGACATAATTAAAAAAGCAGCTGATACAAACATGGATTGATGCTCTTACTTTTGAGTTCTCCCAGAGTGTTTGCGCTTCTTTTCATTTTATTTTTTTCCCCTCTAGCCATTCATCATGCAGTGACATGCTAGCTCCATAAGACTATGGCTAAAGCCAGCGTCCACAACTTTAGCTGACATGGCCGTCACCTTTTGCTTATCCTATTACTCCCCCTAGTTCACTTTCCCATCGTTGTCTTCTCTCTCTCTCTCTCTCTCTGCCAGCCTCTTGTACATCCGTCTTTCAGCCTATTTTGCTGTGTCCAATAAATCATTTGTGCTGGAGAAAGCAACCAGTGGTGTTGTGCAACTTCTCTCCCTACAAAGCCTCCGCTTAGTTTATTCTAAAAACTAGACCAGGACACTGACAAAAGGTTGTATTTAAAGTGTTGGGGTGAGGGTGGAGCAGCTCTCTGAAAGGCCCTAATAAAACAGTGGGCTATACGGGTCGGTGTCTGCGTGTGATGGTGGGGCTGCCGGAGGGACACCAACAGGTACAGATTATGAAAGTGAAATGTATCTATTGAGAACATGCACTATGAAATGATAGGTGTAATGGGTGTGATTGTCATTATTACTAAACTGTAATGTGCTGTGTTTATATGGCGTTTGGGACAGTTTTTATTGGTTATGGCATTTCCCAAGCGTCTCAATTGAAAGCCCGATACTGCTGTCTCATAACAGACTGTAGGGGGAGCAGCTGCACTAGAATATCGTTTGAAGTTGTGGAATGTGTATTGGATGACCTTCAACCTTTCACCTAAGCTCAGTGAACTTCCTAGCCAACCACCTGTTCATCCCAGCGTTTTGCAATCAAAATGTTTTGGGGGCGGAAAAAAAAGTGTAGCCTTAGAATTTGAGCCCAGTGTTGTTTAAAATAATTAACGTAGCAAAGACCAAGATAGTATTTAAAAGGGCTGTTTTTATTATTGTTATTATTATTTTTTTACAATTTATTAATTTTATTGAATAAAAATTGTCAATCTGAGGAAATAGTCTGGCGTTCGGGCTTGTCACTCACTTCTGAGTTGTCTGCACGTACACACAGGGAGCGCATTGACACACACAATTCAATTAGCAACTAACGATATTCTAACCGTAATGTGTGCTCATGAGCGCCAATCATGAGAAAAATCTATTATCTCCCACACTTGTTTGCTTTACTTTTGCGCAATTGGTCTGAGACGTCATGAAGAAAATTATAAACGTCCCCTTTTCCTGTCCGTGAGCAGGTTAGAGGTGGTGTAATGCGAATCAGTCTGTTTCGATATTGCTTTTAAAATGTGACTCTAATGTTGAAATTGTAGCTCACGTTGCTAATACTTGTGTCTTTCTGTCACACTCTTTTAATGTTGTGGTTGCATTTGGTGAATTACATATATTGCATTGGAAAACTGCAGATCAATAGCATGTGTGGAAAAAAGTGAAGCGCCTTGCTGTCAGAGACAAGTAGGGACACTGGACTGACCGAAAATGTTGTTCCCAGTAGGGCTTACTAAAAGCACTTTTAAACTTTTTTACATTTACAACCAACAATGTTACAATAAACACATGTCAAATGCCCCCCCCCCCCAAACAAGTAACCCACAAAAAAAATGCATCAATTAAATATAGGCAGATATTGAAATGAACCCACAGGCAACTGCACTCCTGAATGTCCCCAACATGGTGCAGCAATACACAAAGGCAGACAAAAGGCTTCTTAATCATCTACATTTCAATTACTTCTTAATCAGGGTTACATTTGAGATCAGTCTCTTTTACATATTTTAGGAAACCACCCCATACTTTCTGAAACTTCACAGAACAGCCATTCATTGTCAGCCTAATCTTCTCCAGTTTGAGAAAATAAAGAACATCTTCAATCCAGCGGATATGGCAAGTAGGCGCTGTTGCCTTCCAGTTCAACACAATGAGTCTTCTAGCCAATAAAGTGGTGAATGCAACAAGATTCTTTTTGGAATTACTAAGAGAAGATGACAGAGGGGCTACCCCAAATAGTTTGCTTAGAGGATTTGGTTTCTTATGGTTAGTTTTTTACCCACACACTCCAATACACTATAATGGGTGAGGATGAGTATTCTTCTACCAGTGTCAAATTGGTGCTTTTGAAACCATGCCGGTGCTTAAATGGTGCCTAAACAGATTTTGTTTGAAAACAATTACTTTTAATTTTCATGGAATTTTGTGACATACAGGTTGTATTGAGTAAACATTTAACTACTTCACTCCTATATATAAAATAACTAAGTAATAAATTTAACAATATGAAATAAAATCCTTAACAAAACCAACAGCAATATAATACCCTGAGAATGTTCAAAAAATGAATTGCTTGTGTTGTAATGTTGACATCCGAATTTCTAGGGTTTGTGAATGCACTTTGCTCGCTGTGACCTTGATTAATGCATATTAAAATGTTATATTGTGGCTAGTGCTAAGGCAAAATGTACTGTGTTGAAACTGAGGACTGCTGTTGGTGTATTTACATCAGCAATAACGTCTTAAAAGAGCATCAGACTCTGTGTGCCTCTCTTGGGATTACATACCAGATGTTACATGCGCAATAACACCTTCAAACACTTGTTGCAGGGTACATCATCCGGATTATATTAGCACTGAAAACTACTCTGTTTTGGTCTGGTTAAGGTAGTTACTATCGTTTACATCGGCACCATTGTGGAACCAAGTTTTGGTAGCCATCTTTCATTGTGGGGATTCTAACACTTGTTTAAAACTGTTAAAAATAGTTACATAATTAATAGAGCAACATTTTGATAAGATGAATAGAATGAGCAATTACAAATAGTCTTGGTAATATAGTTAGTCATGAGCACCATTTATCACTAGCTAAGAAGAACACAACTGACTAGCTTATTACCATTAGTGGTGTAACAGAACATATTTTTTTAAATGTGTATACTTTTTATAATTACTAATTACATGGAATAAAAAGTTCTTGTTGGCGCAATAAATTTGTCTGGTGTTCAGGCTTGTCATTCACCACTGTCTCGTCCACACTCACATGCAGCAAGCGTGCGCGTACACACTCCAGCAGTCCCAGAAAAGCAACTAACAATTTGCAGTCGTTGTTGTTACGATAGGATACACATTCAATGTTGTGCTATCATTAGCTAACAACACAGAAAAATAATGTGTGTGTTACATACTGGCCAAGTTGACATCATTATGTACTAAACGCTGTAAAAGGGCGGGATATAATGTTTAAAATCCATTGAAAAGTAAGCTTCCTATAGGGATTTGCGTAAAGACTGCAACCAGCCTCTTTTGTAAATGGGTCTCTGTGGCAACAACAGCTATAACATAAAATAGGTTACTCATCATGCCTATTTGCAGCCAGTGTGGGATGATGTGGGTGGTAGTGTTAGTTTCATTGGAGAAGGATTGGTGGTTCTGGACTTGTCTTCTGGGCTGCAGTTTGAAAATTTACTGCTCGACAAATGAGTCACACCACTTTTCAGAGGATATATAATATAATGAACTGCATCGGAAAAGAAAACTGGTCCACTTATGTCATGTTTGCGTTTTCTCGTGCTTACACCCAGAAAACTTGAAAGGCCAGAAAGATTAAAAAGATGAGTCCTGATTATGACTTGTGAGAATGACAAAGTGTTGTATAGGAACAATTAGTGTAGACTCCCCGTGACACCGAGAGGGACAAGGGGTAGAAAATGGATGGATGGACGGATAGTGTAGACTCCTTTCTTGGTTCAGCCCAATACTGAAGGGTATATGTTTTTATACACATCTGTATGCACAAAGTAGCACTGAGATGAGTGACAGGACGGTTTAAAGTTAAGCACACGCTTGCCTGCCAGTTGTTGTTGTAGTATGAACATAACTGAATAGGTTTCCCAATCAAAACTCTTACTTTGCTGCTCTATGGTGCCATTTCTTTTTAGATGCAAACTTTGCACATGTAATCTAGAGAGGCCTGAGAAGCAAGGCTGTATAAAGAAAACATTGTCATATTAAAAAGGAGTTGGATAGCTAAGGAGAATTGTGTTCAGTCTGGGAAAGAACACACCCCCAAACTAATTCAGCTGAGACATTGTGAGTGTGAACAGACCAAATGACAGAAGCTCAGTGTAACATCTGTTCATGTCGACTTCACAGCCAATCTCTCAACATCTTCAATGACTTCTCACAGTCTCTTTCACAATTCAGAGACATTTCATAAAGCTTGCACTCGTAATGCAGTGTGCGTGCTTGGTCAACGCACCACCAGCTGTATATCTGTTTTACTGGGCTTGGTTTACGTCGCTATTTTTACAATTACATTAGCCGTTTTGGACATAATGATGCTGCATGCTTCATCCTCCAACACTTCCATCCTCTACCTCCTCCTCTGCATCAATATGCTGGCCTCCTAACAGTCAGCGTTAAACCACCCACGTCCTCTCGCTATTTGCCATGATGTGGAGCAGCACGGTTGCCCTCCACATTCTTTGAAATTGAGTACCTGCTTTGAAATGTGTGCAATGAGGTTTTATTTGTTGGTTTTATAATCCAGTACTGCAGCTTTGTAACCACTGCCTGCAAATGCATGCCAGTGGAGTGAGGTGTATTTGTCAGGAGGGACCATGTTGTTCTCCAACGAAGATATCCCACATCTCTCTAAGTCAGGGATGTTTGTTCACCTGCAAGTGGTTGACATGCATATTACAGCTGAGATTATTACAATTACATTTAAGTGTTCCATCTCAGAGATGTTAATGCTGGGGATAAATTTAAAGGACTATGATATTGTTGTGACCATAATGATGACCTGTCTTAGTTGTGTTATACATCTGTTTAGGTGTATTACTGTAATGGGCAGATGATTTCTTTACGAAACTTGAGAGGTGACTCTATCCGTCTGGCACCTAGGGATTATTACCCCTGCAGCGTCTTGCGGGTTCACTTGCATCCAAAAATGTGTTTACCTCTATTGTGCCTGGTTGCTAAGGAATGTTTTATTGCACATTTGCTGTTATCGGTAATGAGCAGGATGTTGGACCCCGAAGAGACCCGACTCCTTGCCATATTCGTGAGTCAGGATGATGCAGTGCCAGCTCATCATGGTTACTTCATGTTGGCTGTCTGTGTACAACAAAGGCTAGTGACTGTGGGTGCTGTGGTAATGACCTTAGAACCTCTTGGAGGTAGCCTGATACATGCCTTGCCCAAGAGTAATAGAGTAAAGCCAACTGACAACAGATACTGATGTTTGCAATTATTTTACAGGTGTTTAACAGCATAACTTGGTGACTGAGCAATATTTTTAGCAGTCTGTCATATTAAAGAGAATGTAGTGAAAATGATGAGATGTCTGTGACTCACTTATTTCTGTTATTCTACATGTTTTTCAGGTCTGACCTGTCAAAGAAGAATTATGATACACAGAAAGAAAATGTGTTTTACAGCCCAACAATAAGGCGAAATGACAGCTGTCTAATTTAGTAGAAAATTATCCTGCTTGCTCATGTGCTCAATCATAGTTATACTGACTCTGCAGTCAATATTTTCCACAATTGTCTGAGTAACTTCAGGGACAAAAATCTTCCTAATTTCCATGCGCTGATCACAAACTTTGTGTCCATTACTTCCTTGTGTGAGAGTTAAGGGGAGGAGTGGTTCTGTGGACTGTGGCAGCTAACAATCCCACATTGTGTGAACTGGTGCTGATGCACAAAGGGCTCATTGTGGTGAGACATGGCACAGAGAGAGGGGACAGGGTCTAGGATAGGTGACAGAGAGGTGTGGGTTCATTGGGGCCTGGGTCTGGGGGGTAAATGTTGCCCTGGCTGCCCAAAATAGGGGGTGTGTGTTAGAGGGCAGCTGATGTAAAGCCTGGCCTAGTAGGCTGCACATGTGTGAGGAGTCTCATGCTGCTCTCCAAAACCTTCTTAAAAATGTGAACTGTACAACCACACATTCTTCTTATAAACACAGCAGTCTTAATATTAGAATGTTTTTGTCTCAACAATAAGCCTTTGGTTTCTTTGAGTTAAAATCTCAGGTCATAAACTGCCTAAACTCTATTTTGACTAAGGCCACACGGTACTCTAGATTTGTTTATATAGACAGATGGGCAGAGCAGTCAACAGTCATAGTCCACTAAACGTTTTATTTTCCGGCAGTACTGCTGCTCCCATCGACCACTAGATTGAGATTCCTAATCCGCCCTGCCACTTTTTCTTCTTAGTCTCCGAACTTCTCCCCTCTCCCCAAGTCTGAGTGTGACAAGGCTTTCAGATCAAGCTGACGCCAGTCTCTCCTTGGCAATCTGAAGCAGGCCTTCCAGGCCCTTGCCCAGCTGTCCCAGGGTCTGTTTGTCAGTTTACCTGTCAAGCACAACTGTTAAGGTAGCCGCTCACCTGGTCGAGAGCCCTTCATTGATTTTTATTGCACGCGCACAAGAAGTCGACCCATTGACTTAGTGAGTCGCTCCCACTGTGTCGCGCCCACGGATGCGGCATCATGCTGCTTCAATGTCCTAAGCTAAACAATGTCATGATGTGCATTTTCAGCCCTCGTCAGTCAGCGTATAATGTGAAAGACTTCAGAATTTAAAGTGTCATTACACAGGGCTGCAGTCAACACAGTTAGTCAAATCGCCCTTAGGGTGGGATTACTATCAAGTATTGACTCCTACATCCACATCACGGGCCTGAATTGCTCTGGTACTGTCATGCCACGATAATGTCGCACAAATGGGTTTCCTGAATCTGATTTATTGGGTCACTGTTCAAGTTGAGTCTGATGCCTTTTAATCTTGTCTCTCTCCTATGCTCCGATGCACACAGGGCTGTAATTTATCATTTGTGGCTGGTACTATACCAAGACACCACAGCGGTTAAAAGCTGTAATTTTTACCGTATGTGTAGTGCAGTCAAGGACCCAAAAACTGTTCAAAGAAAGCTTGTTCTAAACCATATTATTCATGTTTCTTATAAAACTATTCAAACTAATCAGTTCAAGATAACATCAACAAGCCTATTTTTGCTCCACCCTCCAAGCGAATCAATTAGAGTTCAATAGTTGATTTGGTCACTTTGATTTCTTTAAAAAAAATAATATTTGCAGATCTGCTTTGTAAATCCCATAATGAAAATGGCAAGAAACACTCTCTCACAGGCACATTGCTGCTTGGAAGGATTATGTGAGATCATCATGTGGAGCGGGATATGTGAGCACGTCTGTTCTTTGCACTTCCTACATGTCCTTCTGTTGTGTCTTCCAGCCGAGTACTCTTCCCCAGGGCACCATAAATATGAACCAGTGCTCTGATGTCATCGATGGAGAGTCTAGGACGGGTCAGAAGAACTCCTTGTGTATTCTGACCCCTGATAAAGAGCACTTCATCCGTGCTGAGTGTAAAGAAATCCTCAACGGGTATGTAGATTTGTAGTCAACTTGTTTGAGATTTATTTAACGTTAACCTAACAAAATGGAAATATATTTAAAATAATAAAAAAAGCTCAACACTAAAATTGTCCTGAATGTGAGAATGTGAGTTTGATTGTTGGCCCTGCTATGAGGTGGCGAGTTGTCCAGGGTGTACCCTGCCTTCCGCCCGAGTGCAGCTGGGATAGGCTCCAGCACCCCCACAACTCAAGAGGGACAAGCGGTAGGAAACGGATGGTTGGATAGTTGTTTTTTTTGTTTGTTTCGCTCAAGTTGAAAAGATGACACCAATGTGTGATTTCCTTGGCTAATAAAACTGTTCTGCCCCCTGCTGGCTCCTTTGGACTATGCTTTCCTATGCTGTTGTTTTTTGTTGTTGGTACTTTTAAGTGTTTCCAAATGTTATTTTGGCTAAATGACATGGTGTATTGGTGCATAAGTTAAACCAGAACTTTCACTCTTTACAGTTGGCAGGAAGCTCTGACCGTGTACCCCAGAACAAACAAGCAGAATCAGAAGAAGAAGCGCAAGGTAGATCCACCCACTCAGCAGGTAATGCATCAACTCCCCCTTATTACTCAGTGATGTTCTTGCTTCAGTTGTTGTTGTTCCATTGTCATTTTGCATTTGGAACCTGCATAACAGCTTGAAAGCTGACTGCAATGTGTATATGCATATCCAAGGGCAAAAAAAAAGGATGTTTCCGTAACTACCATAGAACCGTAAACATGACATAAACTACACAGGCTTTTTAGCCCACCCGCGGTGTAATACCGCCCTTCCATATTCTGTATTGAATGCCGACAAATTTCCCTCAAAGGGCCATTGTCTGGTCCTGCTAATGATGGCGCCCTAAATTGGTATGATATTGTGCAACACTAATTTGCAGAAGGACAGCGCTGACATTGTGTCGACCTCGTCTGTCTCTCATTTGACTGCATATTTCAACAGAAACCTTCAAAATATTTGTCAAAAATAAATGTATTTATATTTTACAGAGTAGAACTGCCAGAAAAAATACACTTACATAGTGTACTAGCAGTGTTTGAGTTCAATGCAATTTAAATATATACTGTAGGTGCAGCAAACTGTTTACTTTCTGGGTTGTGCCACTAAACATGAAACCAATTCTATATACCGGTAATATGAAACTGACATTTATGTGCATTCTCAGAATATTTTTGAAGCAAAACCACTGTAAGTAGTGCACAGCATATCTAATAGTAACAACAAAAGCTTTATGTGATTGGCAGGGTGGAGTAACTACAATCCAGTGTTTTTCCATTAAGGACATGAATGGACACCCAGTGAGTTTATATTGATCATCCTGCTTCACCTCCTAAAATGCCTGACATATTTTATACAGTTTCAAAATTAATCATCGTTGCAAAACATTAAAGGCTTTTTGTAAAACCCTGTAAAAACTCAATTCTAACAGCTGCATGTTGGTGGTGATTGTAAATATAGTAATGGGTCTTAAATGTTGTTGGGGCATTTTGATTGATTTCTCTTAAATAAATACAAGGAGCTTCATTTACTTGCAATGTCAACAATTACATTTAATGGTGATTTCAATCTGTTAGCTTGTCAAAGGTCTTTGGTCACACTATTTAATCAAATAATTTATCGGAGGTTGGACTTAAATTTTAATGCACTTCTCATGCTTCCAACGTTGTGGGAACAATTTGGGTAATTCATTTTTTATAATAGAATGCTTAGAGTTTTTGTGGCGTCTCCGCTTCATATTTTCTTCCTGGTGTCTCAATGCTCTTTGTCCATGCACAATATCATTCAGGTACAGACATGTACAGGAATATTGACTACAATTTCCTAATATGTTTACACAGTGTCTATATATTTCTATATTTTGGTACTACAAAACCCAAAACCAGTGAAGTTGGCATGTTGTGTAAATCGTAAATAAAAACAGAATACAATGATTTGCAAATCCTTTTCAACGTATATTCAATTGAATAGACTGCAAAGACAAGATACTTAACGTTCGAAATGGAAACTTTATTTTTTGAAAATATTCGCTCATTTGGAATTTGATGCCTGCAACATGTTTCAAAAAAGCTGGCACAAGTGGCAAAAAAGAATGAGAAAGTTGAGGAATGCTCATCAAACACGTATTTGGAACATCCCACAGGTGAACAGGCTAATTGGGAACAGGTGTGTGCCGCGATTAGGTATAAAAGCAGCTTTCATGAAATGCTCAGTTATTCACAAACAAGGATGGGGTGAGGGTCACCACTTTGTGAACAAATGCGTGAGCAAAATGTCAGTTTAAGAACAACATTTCTCAACAAGCTATTGCAAAGAATTTAGGGATTTCACCATCTACGGTCCGTAAAATCATCAAAAGGTTCAGAGAATCTGGAGAAATCACTGCACGTAAGCGATGATATTACGGACCTTCGATCTCTCAGGCGGTACTGCATCAAAAAGCGACCTCACTGTGTAAAGGGTATCACTACATGGGCTCAGGAACACTTCAGAAAACCACTGTTAGTAACTACAGTTGGTCGTTATATCTGGAAGTGCAAGTTAAAACTCTACTATGCAAAGTGAAAGCCATTTATCAACAACACCCAGAAACGAAGCCGGCTTCGCTGGGCCCAAGCTCATCTAAGACGGACTGATGCAAAGTGGAAAAGAGTTCTGTGGTCTGACGAGTCCACATTTCAAATTGTTTTTGGCAACTGTGGAATTTGTGTCCTCCGGAACTAAGAGGAAAAGAACCATCCAGATTGTTCTAGGCGCAAAGTTCAAAAGCTAGCATCTGTGATGGTATGGGGGTGTATTAGTGCCCAAGACATGGGTAACTTACACATCTGTTAAGGCACCATTAATGCTGAAAGGTACATACAGGTTTTGGAGCAACATATCACGGACGCCCCTGCTTATTTCAGCAAGACAATACCAAGCCACTTGTTACAAAAGCATGGCTTCATAGTAAAAGAGTGCGGGTACTAGACTGGCCTGCCTGTAGTCCAGACCTGTCTCCCATTGAAAATGTGTGGCGCAATATGAAGCCTAAAATACCACAACGGAGACCCCGGGATGTTGAGCAACTTAAGATGTACATCAAGCAAGAATGGGAAAGAATTCCACCTGAAAAGCTTCAAAAATTGGTCTCCTCAGTTCCCAAACGTTTACTGAGTGTTGTTCAAAGGAAAGGCCAAGTAACACAGTGGTAAAGATGCCCCTGTGCCAACTTTTTTTGCAATGTGTTGCTGCCATTAAATTCTAAGTTGATGGTTATTTGCACAAAAAAAAAATAGTTTTGTCAGTTTGAACATTAAAATATATTTCTTTGCAGTCTATTCAATTGAATATAAGTTGAAAAGGATTTGCAAATCATTGTATTCTGGTTTTATTTACAAATTACACAACATGCCAGCTTCACTGGTTTTGGGTTTTGTACATGGTAGCCATTTACTACAAATTGTGTTGCCTATGTCTTATGTATTGTTTTACCTTTGTCCATTTTTTTCTTTTTTCTAGTGTTGTTGTGACCTTGCCTCCCATTTTGTCCTCTCCTCCTCCCTTCCACTCCTTCCATCCCAAACCCCTATCCAGGAGCCGGGTCCCGCCAAGGTGACGGTCACCAGCAGCAGTGGAGGCAGCATCCCGTGCCTGCCCAGCAGCATTGCCAGTGCCGAACGTGTCCCAATGAGCCGTGCCACTTTATGGCAGGAGGAGAACCGCTGGAGTGGAGCCACCATCTCGTGTAGCCGCAGCGCTTCCTGCCTCAGCCAGCTGGGCCATAGCCAACCGGACTCCACTATCACTACTCAAGATGGTTAGGACTGATACCCGACACGTTTAACATCTGTGTACAATACACACTGTGTTAATGATTGATTGTTATTCATTACAGATGTTGGCACAATGAGCACTGGACGCAAAGTACGCGTGGAGAGTGGTTATTTTTCCCTGGAGAAGACCAAGTCGGAGCCCTCTCCACAACCTGCACAGCATTCACAACCACTGCAGCCACCCCACTATCTGCCCCTGTCTTCATCAACATGTTCTTTAGGAGCTCCCAGTCCCAGGTACAACTCTGATCCTGAACCCCCGATGTTCCCCTATCCGCACTCCCAAGACCCTCTACCCTCTCCAGGTGACATATTGTCCCCCAGCTACTCCACTATCAGCTCCTCCCAGAGCTCACTGGACTCTGAACATAGCAGCGCTACCCCCACCTGGGAGGGCCGCCGTTGTAGTGTTGGTGGAGGGAGCATTGCTAGTGTGAATAGTGCAGGGGGTAGAGTGGGTCATTCAGGCAGAGAGTATGCGACGCTGTCAGACGTGCCGCGGGCTCGCAGGCTGACCCACCGCGAAGCCTTTCATTCAGAGAAAAAACGACAAGAGCTTAGAGCACGCACACGGAGTCCCGGAAGAGAAGAGGTGGCTCGGCTGTTTGGGGAAGAGCGAAGGTGAGAACACACAGATGCACTCTTACACAGCATTACCATTTTAAATTAAAACAAATATGCGACAAAGATGGCAACAAATAATTAGTAAGACATAAACTATCAATTCATTTGACATATAAAGGTGAGGCATTTCTGAATATCTTAGCATTGCCCTGTTGTTGTATTTAATGATTTGGGGTGATAAGTGCACACGTTACTTTCTTTTCTGTGGGCCTCTTGCTGCCTTTGCTAGATTGGTTTTGTTGTTTTCATCTCTTTCAGGGGCTTCTGAACAGGGCTCATGCTCAACCAACCCCTCCACCTCTGCTGTTCCCTACTGGTCACCACTGGTTCCTGCTTTCTATCATTTCATCTCTTCTCTGCCTGGGAGCACACGCAAACACTATTCTAACCTAAATGCTTGGTTTACTGTAGAGACACTCTTGATGGTTTTCCCCTCTTTTCTGACATCCACACATTAACTTATTTCAGTGCTTTATGATAATGCTGCTGTAAGTTGTCATTGCTACTACTTCTGCAGATCCCAGTCATTTTTATTCTTTTTATTTTTTATTTTTTTAAAACACATCTAACTGCAATCATATCCTTAGACACCATCTCTCGGTGCATCTCTTTGAGGGAGGCAACATTAAATTACACATTGTTTTCTATGAAAGGCACTTTGAATCTAAAACGACTTTCCAGAGTCATGTCATTGTTGTGTATGAATGCAGTTCGATAACGGCACATTTTTTTGCACACAATAAATTCAGACTCTTCGTCCATCATGACAATTTTTTGCTCAAACTTACTTTTTAATTGTATTTTTGACTGATATTGCCACCACAATAACCTGATCAAACAACTATTTTGTGTATGCAGGAATATTTTACTTTTCACTGCAAATGGCAATGTTTTTTATGTATGAAGTTGTGTTGTATACTGATCAGAGGCACGATGCTTTCTCTCACAAAGGCGTTCTCAAGTCATTGACCGATTTGAAGAGAGTCCAAATGTAGAGCGCATGGACATGGGCAGCTCCAGCGACCTGTCATCAAGTGTCAACAATGCGCAGCGACAAGGCCGCAGTGAGAGACGCTATCTAGGCGACAAACATGTGTGTTGTGGTTTATTTACTAAAATTGAAATGCAATGACCTCCCAGAGGGATAATTCTACGACTTTGTTGTCGTTGTAGGACATGTCATTGGATGCAGGAAAAGACCACTCAGTCCCGGATGTGTCCAGCTCGACTTTTGCAAACATAAGGAGGGCCAAGTCGCTTGACCGCAGAGTCACAGAGTCTTCAATGACTGTGAGTTCCAGCTATACAGTATTTCTCAAGTATACATGGATGGAATTCAAGTAAATAGCACTGAAATAAAAGTTCACTGTACATATTCATGGCCACCCACATCCAGCCAGATCACACCTCACTCCTACCCACTTCTCTAAAGTGGGCTGGCTCAGGGTGGAGGACAGAGTAAAACAACTTGCACTGAGCCTAGTCTATAAAATCTGCTACACCTCCCTGATACCGAAGTACATGTCAAACTACTTCCTTAACGTAAATGACCGCCATAACCACAACACCAGAGGGAGCACCACTCACCACGTTAAACCCAGATTCCGATCTAACAAAGGTCTTAACTCATTCTCTTTCTATGCCACATCAATATGGAATGCACTCCCAACAGGTGTAAAAGAAAGGGCATCTCTATCCTGCTTCAAAACTGCACTAAAAGAACACCTCCAGACAACTTCAACCCTAAACTAACACCCTCCCTTCCACATCATACCTCTTCGGATTGTAAATAATCAAATGTAGACACTTTTTCTTATACTTTCTGATCTCTCTCTCTCTGTGTCCACTACTTGCTGTACATATCCTACCAAGTCAGTCCTACACTGTTCCAATGTCCATTTCTCTGATGATGCAATTGTTGATGACTGAAGTGTTGATACCAACCAAACCTAAACCCCCCCCCCTCCATATGCCACACCCCGGATTGTAAATAATGTAAATAATTCAATGTACAATGTAATACAGATGATTATCTTGTGTGATGACTGTATTATGATGATAGTATATATCTGTATCATTAATCAATTCAAGTGGACCAAGACTTAAACAAGTAGAAAAACTAATTCGGGATACCATTTAGTGGTCATTTGTACGGAATATGTACTTCACTGTGCAATCTACTAATAAAAGTTTCAATCAATCAATCAATCAATCCATTGCTGCATGTGAATGAAGCCTTCTTTTTTTCATCATGAAATAAAGGTTGACTTTTGACATAATCTGGAGCAGACATTGGAATAAAAATAGAACAATCAATTCACATTTCTTGTTGTCAAGACATTCGAATTGCCTTGTTGGAATGTTTTGTTAATCCTAAAAAGGGTGTCAAAGGTGAAGGGCGAGATGTATTTGAAAACTGGCATCATAGATTTAATGTCAGAGATGCCAAACTTAAATAGTCAAGTCATAGAGCCCAGTTGAAGAAAAACAAATAGTATGTTGTTTAAATCAGAATGCTCCGCTATGCTATAATTGCTACCAAAATTTCTGTTGTACTTCACATTACTATAGCTGTTGCTGTTACCCATTCTAAAGTATGAACACATTTATAAAAGTATCCTTTACCCTTTACAAGTGGGATTGAAGTCACCACAAAGCTGCTTAGTGTTGCAAAGGTGTCTTCCCTGAGGTCAGACTCCTACACGACAGCCACTAACCTCAGGTCTGCTCAGAGACCCATGCAGTCACTGTGGTTGGTCTCTGTGAGTGAGCTGCAGCTGCCAGGAACCCCACCCACCCACTCTCACGCACTGACACCACTGCCACCACTGCTACTGCTAATTATAAATAGCCGACACAGAGGCGGCTGCAGTCGAGCGTTGCGTTCCCCGGGGTAGAAGGAGAGAAACCAGATTGTCAACACATGAAGTGAAGAAGGCAGTTAGCCGTCACAATGACTCTTTGCCAGACGGTCACGCCGCACCTGATGAAGCTAAACAAAAACAAGGTATAGTTGTGCACCGGCCTTGTTTGGATGCATTGTTTACATTTGGTTTTTAGAACTTGAGCTGTGCAGCAGCTTGTGTAGCAGTTGGTCTGTTCAACTGCCGTCACCTTTTGGCACTTACACTTACTTAGCTAAGGTGGTGACCTGAATGTTGCACACACACTAAGTAAGCAGTTTAGTGAGAAGTCAGTCACACATGAGTTCCTTAATTACCATACATAATCTATTTTGTTGTATCATGGCTCTGGAATATGCAATAATGTCGTTGTCTTCTCTGCAGCCAGATCTGCTGAACTTCAAAAAGGGATGGATGACCAAGCTGTATGAAGATGGAATGGTAATCATCTGTCATTTTGTGATAATCACTTGTTTTTCCCCTTTAATACATCGTTTTATACACATAAATGACTATTGAAGTCACATTAGGTCTTTTGTCTGTCCCTTGTAGTGGAAGAAGCACTGGTTTGTCCTAACAGATCAGAGTCTGAGGTACTACAAGGACTCAATAGCTGAGGAGGTAACTGGTCTCTAAATGAGTTGCATAACATAGTCATTTTCTATTTAATGTTCTGTGAATTATATACTTTTTTTGATGCTTTCTTCATTGATATCTCTAGGCTTCCCAACTGGACGGTGAGATTGATCTGTCGACAAGTTACGATGTCAAGGAGTTTCCCGTCCAGAGGAATTATGGCTTCCAAATTCTGGTCAGTGTTGATCTATGTCATCAATTGTCTTGCGTCATTCATCACTTGTAAGGACAACATACATTGTCGACACAGTTTAGCTCTGCTGTCTATTGCCAGCCTATAAACAGCTTTAGACACCATGTGGTGCAACTTAAGGTATCAGGTTTTGATGTTTCTCTTTTTGAACTGATTCTTTTTGTCTGTCACGGCGGATGTCACATGACTTGTCATCTTTTGGTGACATCATAGGCTAAATGTGTCTCAGCCGTTAGAAGCCTCACTTGTCGCCATGAACCCACATACCACCTTATTTTGTATAATCTGTCTGCGTGACTGTCCTCGGCTGTTAAACATCTTTAGACCTTGGAACATATATAGTTGCGTAAATGGGAATATTATCCCTTGGATGCCAGTGTTTTATTTTCTCCTGGTTTTAACTTTCCATACAAATAGGTAGCAATGAGCTCATTGCTTTTTGTTTACATTTACTTGAGTACCGTCATGACTATTTTTTGGCAGATGTCAGAAATAGAGTAGTCGAAGGGGATCGTTGTGTCTTTGGCGAAAAACAAGGGTTGGGTTTTAAAAAATGAACGCCAGTATTTGTCTACAATTCCTTCTCACCACAGTGAGCCTGGATGTGATTTTAGCGGGTCTCGTATAAATATGGAAGAACTCACCTGAACTAGTGGCGGAAGACTGCATCTGTTGGAAAGGACATTTTGCTTGTATTGTTTTTAACTATAAGTCTGATGATACAAATGTTGAACTCAATCAATCAATCAATCAATGTTTATTTATATAGCCCTAAATCGCAAGTGTCTCAAAGGGCTGCACAATCCACAACGACATCCTCGGTACAGAGCCCACATACTACTACTCAAAATGTGTATTGGCCCATCTCAGACAAAGGTGAGTCATTTAAGCAATAGACCTAAAAGTAACAGGGGTGAGTTTTTAGCAAATAGGTGAAATATAACCCTTTTGCATTTATACTAATAGCATGTTGACATTCAGAACATCACAATGATTCAACCAAAAGTATTTTAAAAACGAAAAAATGACATTAAAAAAAATGAAGAGTGACTGCTGAGATTATAACACCTCCTTTCTCCATTCAAAGTTTGAATATCAAATTTATGAAAAAAAAAAAAAAAGTAAACATCTGGCATTTTCTAAAATTTTCAGAGGGGCTAATTTGTTAGGGCAGTTTTGTCCAAACTACGGCCGTGTTCAGTTTGGCCCGCGAGACGTCACTAGTTTAATAAGGAATCTGGCCCCGTGGAGTGCCGCCAATTTCCGGACAATATAATTGCTGCTACTTACCTTGTGGACAAGGTAAGTAATTAAGGTAATGACCATGAATTGCTATTTGAAGTGTACACAGCACATCATCAAATCCAAACAAATTGTCCCTCTCATGTCGCAAATAAACTAATACAAAAAGTCAGCACACGGTCACACATAACACAACCTGCTCACTGAACTTTGTGGATATTATAAAAAAACATCCATTCACAAAACAATTAAAAATTACACCCATTGGATTTAAATTCCCTGCAAAGCATGATGGGAATAATGCAAAACACTCTTTTTGTATCCATGTTTGGCGCATTTTAGCTGCTTGACATTTCTGATTGACACAGCCCCCGAAGTGAACAGGTTTGGACACAGTTGCAGCGAAGGAAGGGGTACAGTTGCAGCGATTATCTTTCCAAGCGCTCATCTGTTTTGACAATGAACATCAATCTTTTTCTTCATTTTCTTTGTTCCTCATGCCTGACCGATTTTTTTTTTTAGCCTGTGTGCTGTTTAGTGGGAGAAACAAGCACCTCCTACTGAGTCCTCATTGGGCAGCGCATCGTTCTCGGTCACATGGCTACTTTCGATATGATTTGCACACGTCTGCAATCGATTTCAAGTAGATGTAACAAAGTAATGTACTTGGATTTGTGCTAGCAAACAGTTTAATACATAAATTTTTTTACTGCCGTACCCTATTTTGTGGATTTGATCGTACGTCCATATTTAGTAGGAAAACCACGCAACTCTCTGTACACAAGGCCCCTGATCACTGACGGTATGAATGTAACAGCCCATGCCGCCTTTCAAATAACTATCCACGTTAATGTAAAGGAGTACGTACGGTTAAAATAAATTGCCTGATTAATTTGCGTATATACATGATTAATTTAATATTTGTTGATGATTAATCACAAGCTAACTTCTTTTCGACAAACTCCTGCTGCTGCCTCAGTTATGTAGCCTCTGATGTAGTGATATTTGTGAATTTCCCTAAAGAGATGTTATCAGATTACCATTTACAACATCTCATTGTCATTTGTTTTACATCTATTGTCTACTGTTATCAAGTTACTTGAGACACAAACAACTCATGCATGGCCCAATAATTTGATGTATTAGTGCCAAATAAATAAGTTGGGCATATAACTTATAGGTTATATTTTTAGACCGTTTCGCAGAAAGCTGCTGAAGTCACTTCTTTGCAAAGCGGGGTGAATATTCGCAAGGTGCAGCAATTTAATTTAGACATCTCAGCTATGCAGTGAATGTAATGCACATGAAATAGGAATGTGTAAGTTAATAGTCTAAATGATTATACATGGTGTAGTAGTAAATGCTTAAAATACTCTCAATGTTGTCTGTTCTGTTTTCAGTGTAAAGAAGGAGCGTGCACCTTGTCAGCCATGACCTCCGGAATCCGTCGCAACTGGATTCAGGCCATCATGAAGAATGCTCGACCCACCATTGCCCCCGATGTCACTCGGTAATACCCAGAGAGGATCAACACTTGACCGCTGGCAGCTATGAACGCTGCTTTTCTCACCTACTTGAACTTAATCCCTCTCTCCTCCTTACCCTCTGTTTCCTACTTCTCCCTCAACCGGTGTTTACAACCTGCTTCCAGGAAAAACATCTCACTGAAACTATCCGTACTGAAGCCCAGGTTGGAAAGCTTGTGTGTTGATTATCTCCTCCCTCCCTCGGCCTTCCTCCTAATAGTGATGTAATTGCTCAGCAATGTCTGCCTCGGCGTGTTTGTCGTCCTACCCTATGTCATGTGGTGTTGAGCAATGTATCCTTGTAAATTGGGCTGCTGTACAGCCAAACGGCAATCACATTAACAAACTAGAAAGACCTCCACCTGCTCACCTTGATTAACAGCCTTGTGGAAATAAATATATTTACCATAAACTTAAAGATATTTACATTACCCTTTTTGAAAAACGTACATTACGTGAGTCATAAAATAAGTCACACCCAGTCAATGTTTATTGGGCCGATGCCTTCAAGGAGAGGTGTGATATTTTTGGCATTTCTGCATAGACACACGCTTACCTCAGATACTGCTCTCGCATTCTTGAGCACCGTGCCTTCTCATTTTCCCTCGCTGACACATCTTCAACCCAACGTGATGAAAGTATTGGTCAATAACTTAAAAAAAACAAACTTCTCCTGTAGGTAACTGGAAACATGCCATTCTGCCCAATGTGCTGCAAATACATTCTTCACATTAAGCCCCCGTATAAATGGCATTAACATAGCAGCTGAAGGAGGGAGTCTGCCATCAGGCTTATTTTAGCTTATGAGTGTAAACACTAAAGCTGCTTTCAGGCCAACACAGTGTGCCTCATAAGTGGATTTTAATGCTTTGATTGTCATGTCCAGTGATGTCTTGTTGTTTTTTTCAATGCATTTACATGCACAGTTAAATGATGCTCCTGTCCGCAATATGTGTGCATTCTGTCTAGTAAAGCTCTTTTCATTGTGTTGCATCTTTAATAGATAGTTTCCCATGTATTTCTATCATGTGTAATTCTTTCATTTCAGATCTGTCCCTGAGGAGAATATAAAAGCTCAGGTGCTGCTGGAGCCATGTCCACAGGTCACACCTGAGCCAAGCCCCTGTCTTGAGCCCGCCAAGACTGATGACCACAGACAGCCAACAGGGAATCGTGTCTCCAATCTGCCCTTCGAGCCCCGGAAAAGCAGGGTCCGTGAGCGCCGACGGGAAGGCCGTTCAAAGACTTTTGACTGGTCTGAGTTCAAAACTGAAAAAACAGACAAGCTTGTGAAGGAGCGAGCAGACACAGTTGACCTCAGTTTATCCCTTTCCACAACCACCTCCTGCTGCTCTATTTCCTCTTCTCCTTCCTCGTCATTGTCCTCTCCTGTGTCTACCTCGGCCCTCCAATCCTCCAATGTATCAGACACTCACCACCCCTCGACAATAGTGCATTCAGAAAAGAATAACGTTAGGAGGGGCCCAGTCAGCATAAACCACCTGCCAAATACTGTACCTGTCACTTCCACGTTGAACACATCACCAGTGGAACCGCCCAGACCTGAACATCAAGCGCAAGGAAAGATGGAGGTAGACCACCCTACAGCCCTGCACAATGTTGAGGAAGACAAGTTCACCGAAACCTTGGGTGTGCAGGAAGAGATCGAACACCGATGGCATCAGGTTGAAAAAACACCACTAAGGGAAGAGAAGCAAGTGCCCATCACCACTGCTTCAGGGAACCCAGACAGATTACCTCCACATGAGCTTGCTGTACTGCTAGACAAAGAGGTTTGTGCATCTAAATACATTTAATTTGACCTTGTTACTGCATCTTATGAAATGTATGTTTCTGTTATCAGCTGGGACAGAAACAGAAAGAGCTGGACCAGCTGCACAGACAGAACAGTCTTTTAAAAGAGCAGCTGGAAAATGCACTAGGAAGAGAACAGAGTGCCAGAGATGGCTACATCCTGCAGGTACTACATCAGGTCAATCGGTTCATGGAAAACAGATGACTTGTCACTTGTCCCAGCAATGTGTTTTAGTTGTCTACGTGCTCAGTATGTGTTGACAATGTTACTTGGTATGGGATTCTATTAACTGGTGTGGGTGCTTTTCCTCTGAAAACTGATATCCATGGTTGTGGTGTTTCTAGCATGAGCTGTACTAATGCTTGTCACGGAGTTTCACATCTCTTGGGAATATAACTGATTTGAATTTATATACTTAAGGTAAGAACATTTATCAACAAGCCTTGCACTGTGCTTTCTCTTCTGCATTGTTTGTGTGTGTTTTCCCATCTTAATTTGGGGTGTATTTTGCATGTATTTGGGTTTGTAGATTGCATTCTTCAACTAATATCTCTTGGAAACTAATGGCTTATTGCACATTCACATGTATCCTTTTTTTTTATAGCATCACATCACAGGTGTATGTCATACAGTTTAGTTCATCACGTTTATCACCTAGTTTGTTTTGTTGTACAGTTTTTGTGTATTTTATCTTTTTTATAAACACTCAAAAAGCACAGTGGAAGCTTGTGGGGAAAAAGTCTTACCAAACAAGAGATTCATATCAAGAAACTTGAGATGTGGGTCTCCGTATCAGAGCGGGAACGTAACGCCATGTCATTAATCACTCTTGTCTCATCAATCTCTTTCAAGAGCGCAACACCCCCTTCGTCCTCGCCACGTAGAATGCCATGGCAACACTTGCACCAGCTCAAGCAAGACTTGCAGGGTGAATTAGAGTCCCAGAAGCGCAAGCAGGACCTCACTCAACAGCAGTTTCAGGCGTTAAAGAGAAGCTACACTGAAGCCCAAGATGTAGTAGACCACCATGATGCTGACATCCAAGCCCTGCAAGCGAAGCTAGCATCTGCACTAGCTGAAATCTTGGCAAGTGAACAAGCTGTGGCTCGTATGCGCAATGAACTCAAGCTGGAACAAGAGCGTTCAAAGGAACAAGACGAGGAACACGGGCGCAGCGAGGCCACCTTACGAGCTCAGCTAAAGGACAGTGAAGATAGACTGCGTGAGGTTGAGGCCAGCCTTTTAGAGCGAAACCAGGCCCTCCGGCATCTCGAGCACCAGCAGGCCCTGCAGCGAGACCACACCAGAGAGATACAGAGGTTACAGGACAGACTACAAGAGGTGACTGCACGGCTTGTTGCAACAGAGGAAGGTCAGGCGCTTAAAGAAGAACGCCTGAGAAAGGAGCAGCATAGCATTCAAGAGAGTCACGAGAGGGAAAAACAAAGTCTTTGTAGGAGAATAGCCGAAGCTGAAACAGCACATAAATGCATGGAGGACAGGCTGCTAGAGGCCGAACAGCAGGTGGAAGCCTTGCTAAAAGGGCGGCAGGCCTCAGCAGGAGTAGAACACATGGAGGAAATGCTAAAGTTGCAAGAGGATCTTGCCCAGAAGATCAGCATGGTAGACTCACTGAAGGAGAGCGTACGCAGGCTCGAAGAAGAGAGAGGTCTGCTCACATGCAGATGTCAGGAGCTTCTTAACCAGATTGCAGAGGCAGACCGAGAGGTCAACAAGCTTCACAATCGCCTCAAAACGGAGGAGGCAGATTACTGCTCTCTGGAGAACTCTTATGAGAGGGCCACCCAAGAGTTTCAGAGAATGAGCCAATTCCTCAGAGAAAAAGAGGAAGAGATTCGGCAGACGAAAGAAATGTATGAAAGGCTGATGGAATGTAAAGAGGAGGACTTAAGAGAGGCTCTTGTTAAAATGACTGTACTTGGCAACAGTTTAGAAGAAACTGAACAGAAGCTGCAAGCAAAGGAGGACCTTCTTTGTCAAATGAGTCAAAATCTGATAGAGAAAGTTGAGCCAAGGGATGCTGAACAAGATCTTAAAGTCAAGCTTGGGGTCGCAGAGGACCGCATAATCGAGCTTGAGCAGCACCTCAATGACTTGCAACTGGGATATGCTAATTTACACTTCGGGAAGAAACAAGTCCAAGAACAGAACAAACGGGAACATGTCTTTTCTTCAAACAATGCAACTAATACAGAGAACTCAACAGATGACAACGTCTCACAGGCTAAGAGGCCAAGAATTCGTTGTTCTAATATCCAAGGTCAAAAATATGACAACTTGGATGACCCAGATGATTGCCATTTGAGCGATGCATTTGAAGATAAAAGACAAGTGGACAACCAGGAAGACTTTGATCTGGCTGAGGCCCTTTCCTACCCAGGTACCCCGTTCCCACATGCCAGTGACTCTGAGAAGTTTATTTCCATTGTGCGTGCCCTAGAAACTAAGCTGCTCACTACCGAGGAAAAACTGAGAAATCTAACTAGGACTCTACAGGAGCAACGTTCCATTCATGTTGATGTGTCCAAGAAAGATTTAAAAATGGTTGAAAACAAGCCGTACTCAGATAAAAATGTTATGTGTGCCACTGGACCTTCTCTCAATAATCCTTACGTAAAGGCCCTGCATTGTGTGGAAACAAGTCGAGAGAAAGTCAAGGCTATTCTGTCTGGCACTCACGATACCACTGATTCTCAGCTTCACTCGCTGGCAGAGGTTGAAAACGAGCTGTTCAGTGCATCAATGTATATCCGCCATGCACAAAAGACCTTGGACGAACAATCGCCTGCTCTCCCTCAAACGTCAGAATCCTTAGATAAAGAAGCAATTAATCTCTTTGCCAAAACACTTTCTTTCGAGGCACTTGTTTTAAATAAAATGGCTTTGCTGGTGCAGTCCTCGGAGTCTGACCTTCTGCAAACGCTGACAGCGATATGGAAGGACATAGAGAACATTAAAAGTGGTGACAAAGATTGCTTAGCTATAGTTTATGCAGATGTCTTGACTAGGAAGTTAATGTTGGAGAATGCATTTTGGAAGGAACTAGAGAATGAGGTGACACCATGTGAGGGTTTAAATGTTGCCGAATCTCAGGAGGCCAGTGTTGCAGCTGATGCAGACATAAACACATCAGCTATATTTAATACTTTAATCAAAGCAGAACTGTCTTACTCTATTCAAAACCTTAAGCTTTGCTATGAAGAGAAATTCAGGGTGCTTAAAGGGGAGCTGGCTGAAGCTCATCACAATCTATATCAAAGGGAAATGGCATTGAAGGCAATTATTGAAGCCTCCAAGAGGTCTGATTTGAAAAATGTAATCAAAGAAGTTAAATGCAACTTTGGCCTTGGTAAACAAAAGTTAGCCGATATTCACCCACCTGAACTTGCTCCATACACAGAGCAGATCAAACTGCAAGACGCCCGTGAGCTCGCTGAAGAGATTATAGAGCGACATTTAGCCGAGCAGGTGCCATCTTGTAGTGTTGACTCCATCCAGTCTCTGCAAGACACACATGACTGTTTGGCTACTGAGCTTCAACAACAAGCAGCAAAGCTCTACACATATGCACAAGAAATACAAAGCAGTGGCAACCATCCTGAATTAGCTAAAATGGTCAATGCACTTTTAGGGCCTCAAACATCTCATGTTTTTACTAGTACCTCTCTTTGTATGCGAGAAGCCCTCATCCAGGCTCAGGTGGCTTATGTGGCGTGCAGATTACGCTCCATGCATGAACGAAACGTGGGTTGGTGTAAACAGACACATCAGAACATGGACACCCTCGTGCAGCAGCATGCCTGCAGCATCAGGGCAATCCACGAGAAGTACGAAACATCCTTTCAGGAGGAGCGCCACAAAATCTCTCAAACACTGGCCATTCTTCAGAAGGAGAACAAAACTCTCAAGAGTGAAGTCAGTCAACGTTCCAACCAACTCTCACAACAACAAGAGCAGCTGGCGCTCCTGGAAGAACATTTCAAGATGCAAACTGAGGAGCTCAAGCAGAAGCACAAGCAAGAGCTAAACCTAGCTGAGAAAGAGCGGGCGTCAACAGAGCTGGCCTTTGTAGAGACCTCAGTAGACAGCCAGCAGAAGCTGAAGAATCTGCTATCGGACATGGACGCCATGAAGCAGCAGCACCAGAGTCATGTCAGGAAGCTGGAGGAACAATTTGAGCAGAGAATCTCTGAGCTTGAGCACATCTACAAAGAGGAGATTTTAAAGCTGCATTTCCAGCATGAGGACATTTGCAATGTCCAAGAAGTGGATGAGAAAAACCCTGAGGTTTCTCACCAGCCCTCTTTTGAGGCCTCAGCACCAATGGAAGAAGAGGAACAAGGGAAGGAGGGAGGTGCATACGCCATGTCAGAGGTGGACACTATGGGGCTTCTAAAAGACAGGATCCAAGAACTGGAGACTCAGATGATCAGCATGAGGGACGAATTGGAAATCAAGCACCTGGAAGGAGATGTGGCCAGCCTGAGGGAGAAATACCAGAGAGACTTTGAAAGTCTTAAGGTTTTTGTTTTTTCAATTTTTTTCTAACAATCTTATATATTTCAATATATGAGAACATATATATAGTCATAGATAATAACAAATTACCACCTACTTCTTAGAACTGGGAAATTGTGAGATGAATTGGACATTTTATTAAAAACTGTTCTCAAAAGCAGTTGCCTTTTTTCAAAATTTAGGACTACAGTTACTACTACTACTAGATAGTTTAAAGTAATTTGAGATTTCTTGACCAATACATTTTAATCAGGCTTACATTATAAGGCACAATGATTATTAAAAAAAACCCTGTGATAATCCGAAATATATAAAGAGCAAAATGGCTGATGTATTTGACCATTTCCCCACATTTGATAGAATATAAATTTCTCGCCTGTGCTAACCTGCTGCTCTATTTTAACTCTCTACTGCCAGAGCTGGGCTTGCATTTAATTGCTTATAATGATCTTGCATGACCGACTTTAGCCTTGTAATGTACTGTACACGTAGTGTGTGTACTAGAGTATAAATTAAATCATAGTTTTGTCTTTATAGCTTCATAGTTCAGTTTGTTTTTTGTGCCTTTCACCAGGCCACGTGTGAGCGTGGCTTCGCAGCAATGGAAGAAACCCACCAGAAAGTGGTCGACGACCTCCAGAGGCAGCATCAGAGGGAGATTTCTAAACTCATGGAAGAGCGAGAGAGGCTCCTGGCAGAGGAGACTGCTGCCACTATCGCCGGTATACAAACTAGCTTAATTTTTTTTGTCTCAATTGTCCTACAATAAGGTTAAATGTGATCTCTCGTGAAAAATGAAGCTATTGAAGCTATGAAGAATGCACACAAGGAGGACCTAGAGAAGACCCAGCGCTCCCCGATCAGTGGACTGAACTCTGATATCGATGAACTGCGATTACAATATGAGTATGTTTTCGAGTAGTATAATCACATAAAGAAAGGCACTGCTTCAATAATTGTACATTTATCTGACTTGTCCAGGGAAGAGCTGCAGTCCATCCAGAGGGAGCTGGAGGTTCTGTCTGAGCAGTATTCTCAGAAATGTCTGGAGAACGCCCATCTGGCTCAGGCCCTGGAGGCTGAAAGGCAGGCCCTCAGGCAGTGTCAAAGAGAGAACCAGGAGCTCAACACCCACAACCAGGTTACAATACACACACACGCGTGCGTGTGCACTCAACATGCAATGATGTCTTGTCTTGACTAACTCCATGTGGTCCAACAGGAATTGAATAACCGCCTGTCTGCAGAGATCACGCGCATGCGCTCTTGTTTCAGTGGTGAAACAGCACTGTCGCCGGTCACACAGGGCAAAGATGTGTATGAACTGGAGGTATGTCCTGTAAGGAAGCTCACACACCAGATCACAAAGAGTTGCTTCATCTCAGCTTCTCCTCTTGCCATCTTGAAGGTGCTGCTTCGAATCAAGGAGTCAGAGATACAATACCTTAAACAGGAAATCCACTCTTTGAAGGACGAACTGCAAACTGCTCTGAGGGTCAGCAAAACCCATTGTGTTGTACTTTTCCTTTTAATTTCTGAAGCACATGAGCATGTGTATATACGCTGTATGTTGTACCAACAGGACAAGAAGTACACTACAGACAAATACAAAGACATCTACACAGAGCTGAGCATTGTGAAAGCAAAGGCTGACTGTGATATTGGCAAGCTGAAGGAGAAGCTGCTCGTTGCCACCGAAGCGTTAGGCGAGAGGACCGTTGACGGGACAGTCACATCTGGATATGGTAACTCTAATAGCTGTATTTTTTCTTTGTATGTTTCCATGTAAGCTATGCCTTATGCAATACATACATGCACATGAATAGGATAAGGTTATGCTACAGAAGCAGTGTTTGAAAAAGTGTATGATTTTACTTACCAATTCAACAGGAATATACTGTAGCAACCATAGCATCCCTCTTTAAATCCTTATTTTGCATACATCTCGCTTGTGTATGTGTGCAAGACAGCTGCGATTGACAGCCATGAACGCCAGTCATCTTGTTCGGCCCAGATGCCTATTTTTATTCATTTTGATTTGTAGTTGTGAAAAATATAGACGTTTAGTTTTGTAAAATCTGTTCTTTCAAATATGGTTTTATTAAACCAACCACAGGCAGCACGGTGGAAGAGGGGTTATTGCGTCTGCCTCACAATGCGAAGGTCCTGAGTAGTCCTGGGTTCAATCCCGGGCTCGGGATCTTTCTGTGTGGAGTTTGCATGTTCTCCCCGTGACTGCGTGGGTTCCCTCCGGGTACTCCGGCTTCCTCCCACCTCCAAAGACATGCACCTGGGGATAGGTTGATTGGCAACACTAAATTGGCCCTAGTGTGTGAATGTGAGTGTGAATGTTGTCTGTCTATCTGTGTTGGCCCTACGATGAGGTGGCGACTTGTCCAGAGTGTACCCCGCCTACCGCCCGATTGTAGCTGAGATAGGCTCCAGCGCCCCCCGCCACCCCAAAGGGAATAAGCGGTAGAAAATGGATGGATGGATAAACCAACCACAGAATCTCAAAGTCCGATAGGTCTTCAAAACAAATAAGCTAATATTAATTGCCGGGTGATAATAGATTGGCATGAACAGCTGTTGCTGTGAGCAACCTCCAAATGTTTTATTAACTCCACAAGAGTGTGGTCAGCTTTCAAGATTTATCGAGATGTACATGTGTTTTTAGAATATTGCGTGTGCATGCATGTTTCATTTGCCTTAATGTTGTTTACAATAAACTCACTATTACTGTTCTTGCTGACTTAGCAGTTTGTTATTGGCAGTATTACAACACTGGTTCTGTTCTGTCTATTTAGTGACCATGTGTGGAAAGAGAGAGGTTTCCCTTTTCACTTTCTCATGCACTCAGTCATTATCAAAGTTCATTATATATTTTGAGTTGTCCAATTTCAGAAATAACTTCACAAATGCTATAAATGAATAATTTACAGTGATCTCAACCAACTGGTGGTCAACCAACGTCCTGGAACAGATTGTTCATCCTTAGAGGTTCCACTGTATCAGTCATGAAGCAATAGAGTTTAGAATGATATGCTAATGCAGTGACATAACGTAGTGTTATTTGTGTTTTTGTAAGATATCATGAAATCCAAAAGTAACCCTGACTTCATCAAAAAAGAAAAATCAACTCCCCCCAAGTCATCCAGAGGCATTAGGTCAAAGGTAAGCATCAGATACTTCCTCATGCAGTAGAAATCCATGCGCTTGTGTGTCATGTGACTTCTAAAGCAGCACAGCTACTTTGAATCAGACGTGTGTCCGGTCCTGCAAGATTTGTCATGTGTCTGTTTTGTCCACCAGTCTGTCACTGAACAGGTCCAATGGGATAGCTGACACTCCCCATGTGGGGTTAAGCCCTCCCACAAAACCCGCCCGAGATGCGCTGTAGGTATATTTAAATAAGCATGACAGAGAGCTAAGCATCCTTGCATGACCACACCTCCCTGTTTTCCTTTAATCCAACACCCACCTACTATCCAGAAAGATGTTTGCAGTAATTATTATAAGTCTGAAGATTAGCACTTTCACAAATGTAAAACCTGGACTGGTGAAGTTTGACCTGTGCTGTTTTTTTGGTATCCACGTTTTGTTTGTGTTCGTCTACAAAGGAGTATAATAATGACAATGAACAAAACAAAACAACAGATTAAAGTCGAAATATTATGAAAATTAAGTTACCCTATTAGAATTATTTTACAAGAATAAAGTAGAAAGATTAACAGAATGAAGTTGCAATATTTAGAAGACAAAATTATGAGAAATAAATGTTAAGAAATTAAAGTAGAAATTTTTTCAGGAATAAAGTCAATATTTTACCAAAATAAAGTCACAATATTATGAGAATAAATAATTAATAAATACACTTTAGGAGAATACATTTGTAATTTTATGAAAACAAAGTGGAAATATTAAAGAAGTAATTATTCTGGTAACATGTATTTATAAGTTATCAGTGTACAAGAGTAAACTTGTCGTTTGAAGTTACAATATTATAATGGCAATAAAAATAAATACATTTTAGGAGAATACATCTTTAATTTTATAAGAACAAAGTTACAATATTACAGAACAAATTATTCTTCCATCCATCCATTTTCTAGAGCTTATTCCCTTCGGGGTCGCAGGGGGCGCTGGAGCCTATCTCAGCTACAATCGGGCGGAAGGCGGGGTACACCCTGGATTCTTGTAACACTTAATTAGAATTCGTCACTTTCCAATATAAAGCTTGTCATTTTACTATAATAAAGTCACAAAATAATTATGATAATAAATAATAAATACATACTTTTTTGTAGAATACATTCCCAATTTTAGAGAAAACAAAGTTGCAATATAGCTATAAATTAACATTTATGATTAAACATTTCAAATTTTATCACATTATTATGAAAGGAAATGATAAATGTTACAAAAATAAAGGTCATTTTTCAAGAGAAAACTTATTTGACAAAACTTAAGTAGATGCAAACATTTTTACATGAATAAAATGAAACATTTTTGAATATACATTTATAAATACTAAATACATGATGGGAGAATATATTTGTAATTTTACAGGACGAAGTAGCAATATTATGAGAAACAAGTATTAATAAGTAAACTTTAAGAATATGAATTGATTGTATTTATATAGCGCCTTTTAGACACTCAAAACGCTTTACGTTGAAAGCTTATTACTTATTCAGTCCACATTTACACATTGGTGGTAGTAGCCACAGCTGCCCTTGTGTAGGTAGACTGATGGAAACGTGGCTGGCAAATCACGCCAATGGCGTCCCCGACCACCATCAAACTTACATTTACATTCATACATGTGGGCTACACTTTACAAAAATAAAGTCAAAATTTTACAAGAATGGAGTAGCAAAGTCGAATGAATTATAAACGAATGTTAAAAGAATCATTTTGCAAATGAATGAGAACAAAGTCACAATATCACAGAATCAAATGAAAATGAAGTCAAATGTACATGAATAAAGTTGCAATGTAATGACAAAAAATGTAAAAATATTATGTTCACATTTTAATGAGAATAAAGTATATAATAAAGTATATCATGCTGTGAAAATAAATGATCAATAATGGAGAAATTTAATTTTTCCAATAGTAATCTTGTATTTTTAAATAATTTTTATCATGTTGCGTGTTTTGTTTCTGTATACACTTTTGTTTGGGGATTTCAACATTTACTTAAAAAATAAATACGTATCGCAATATTGTTTTTCTCTAAGACTATTTTTCTTATAGTGCATGTTTTTCCCCTCATTTTTATGTAGCGCTTGTACCTAGTGTCAGCTCCTCATATGTAATGTGTTGTATGACACCTCAGCCAAGCTCATATTGTGTCGTTTAAGTTGTTTGTGCAGCAGACATGTTTTTCCCAGGCCCTTCTTCTATGCTCACATGTTGTTCTGCTACTATGTTGTCCTGAACAGAGTCTGAAAGAGGGACTGACGGTGCAGGAGCGCATGAGGCTGTTTGAGGCAAAGGATTCCAAAAAGATTCAAATGTCAAGAGTCTGAAGCTTCTCTTTACCAGCTTTTTGTTTTTATGGGGTTTGTTTTTTGCATTTTTGCTAAGACTGTGCCAGCACTAGCTCAGACTCATGGGAGTGAGAGATCAGACCTTCTGCTTACATGGAACAATTTTTTTGCATGTTCAAAAAAGGTATTTAATATGTCTAAAGTGGTGTGGAATAAGCTGTGAGAGGGATACATGACAGCCTTTTTAATCATATTCCCAAATGCCAAAATAGATAAAACACAGTATGAATAATATATATCTATATATTTCCTGATATTTGTCTGCTGTATTTTATATTGTTAGTTTCTTCCGTATATCTGAATGATTTTATTGTTTAGTGTACATAACTACTGGACATACAGTATGTAAGAGCATGCGTTTGTTGCGTGTTGGGGCATCTGCTGTACTCTAGTTTGACTGGTGGAAATTGTATTTTTATTATTTTTTTAGTTATTAAAATATGTCTGTGGGATGAAAGGGGTGGGATTGGGGGAGGGGGGTTCAGTTGGTGGGATTGCACTTACAACTTGACTACTTGAGAAACCTTTTTTTATGTATCCAATCGGTGTTGTGATTTTCTCTAATTATTGGAGTGCAACCAAACATGGTGACGCGTTTTGTGGCGTACTTTTTATCCGGTTTCAAATGTGTGACTTTCGGGCTTTGCATGTCTAATATTGTGTCATTTAAATCGCAAATTGCAGCACGTGGCCTCCTTTTCCTATTTTGTGACGCTTTCAGTGTGGAACCTTTAACCTTAATAAGCTTTGCTTTTGCAAGTCCTACTGTTTTAACGTTACCTCGAAGCACTTGGCCCCCGCTTTATTATAGTTGTGCCTCAACCCAGTGAAGAACACCCATTAAAAAAACGGAAATAAAAAAACTGTGCAGCTATGGAAACACACTGTGTAGTATTCAAAACCATGCTTCGGAAATGTACACATACACAGTATATATGCGCCACATTGAACACTTCTTCTCGTGTGTTCTTGTTTTCAACTTGCTCACTCGCTCTATATGAAATATATGAATATTTTTTTTATTTGAATGTATAACATGAAATAAATCAAGCGTTTGGAAAACACATCCATCCTGTGACTCTTTTAATCTGAGCACAAATCATTCCAACAGGCTCTACAGTAGAAAAGTAAAGGTGAGTAATGCTTTATTAGTCTCTTACCACATTTCTGGTGTATGGGATGTGTTAATGTACTGTTTGTGTTTACCATAATGGAAGGGATGGGGAAACAAACAATATCTGGGGTCTATGTGGCTGTTCTTGCTGTGCTCTAAACATGCTGTATGTGTTAACTTTCATTTCCACAAGAGGGTACTACTAGCTTGGTTTCTGCATTCATATATTGAAGCAATAGACTCTTAATTTCAAAGTGATTATTTCTCCTTATGTGTAGCGAGATACCTCTGCTAACAAAGGCAGTATTTAATTATATTGCTCATATTATGGCATTTTATAATAAATTCTTTTGTATTGTCAATGTGATTTAATTCGGTTTAAAAGTAATTCTGTATGAACAACTACTGACAATTTGACCTCTTCAGGTTTGAATTAAGGCTCTTCCTGCTATGGCAGCTGATCTTTTACCTTTGTGGCTGCTGTGTGGAGGCGTTGAAGAAGCCACAGGACATCCAGTCGAGTGTCCTTCCTCAAGGGCACACAGGTAGGCTGCTACTAGGCTGCTATTTTTTTAAATGTATTAAGTCATTCTGGAGCAGTGGTTCTTAACCTTGTTGGAGGTACCGAACCCCACCAGTTTCATGCGCATTCACCGAACCCTTCTTTAGTGAAAAGTTTTTATTTATTTTTCAAATTCAAGACAAAGTTATATGCTTTTGGTAACACTTTAGTATGGGGAACATATTCTAAATAATAAAGACTTAATTTAGAGTTATTTGGTTAGGGTTCAGGTCAGGGTTAGAGGGTTAGGGTTATAATAAGGCCATGCCGAATAAGGCATTAATAAGTACTTAATAATGACTAGTTAAGAGCCAATATGTTACTAATTTGCATGTTAATAAGCAACTAATTAATGGTGAATATGTTCCCCATACTAAAGTGTTACCATATTTTTTTTACTGGTGCACAAAATGAACCGTGCATGAACATCACCTTGTTCAAACAACAAAACCAACACAGTGCATAAACTCACAACACATTACACACCTGCAAATCAGTCAAATGTTGCCGTATCCGTCGATAGGGAGAAGTTTGTATTTACACGATGAGTCGGGTGTGTTTTGACCTGCGCCAAACCCATAGGGTTCGATCGAACCTAGGTTAAGAACCACTGTTCTAGAGCTTGGGGGCCACTGACCTTTACAGAGGGGGCGGTCCCTTAATTGAAAAGCAGGGACTCAGGTGACCCCACTTGATGTGTGCGCTTGGGGACCTGCTTGACTTTTTGGCCCGTGTCTGATCAGATAAGGATGGTTTGACTGCAATATATAGTTGTTCTTTCCGATATAAAATAAAATCATAATTTTCCAAAAATACAATTATTTTTAGAGATAGTTTATAGGCCATCTTCATGCAACCTGAAGCTTTTCTAACCTGTAATTTGCTTTTGAAAAAGTTTCATTTTAATTATTGTACCAATTGAATTGTGAGATTCTGTTAAATCCATAGTCAATTTTGAATGGAATCGTTAGTTGCTCTAAGATTCACACCCCTATAAAGTACAAAACTTAATTAACTGTGACACATGTATGGTATGCAATATCCATGTATTTAATTAATTGAATATTTAATTGTTGGTTTAAGTTTGTGCAGCGGTAGCGGTTCATGTGTGAATTTGAAGTATAATGCACACACCATTGTACATGTAATGTTATATCAATGAACAGAGGTGTTAAAATGTGCCACCATGTCGCTTTTCAGGTTTATGATTGGACACAATGTACATGACATCCTTTTAAATATGCGGTCCTCTCCAAGTTTTCTCAGTCATTCACACCGATGTCCCACTGGGGTGAGTTTTCCTTGCCCTTATGTGGGCTCTGTACTGAGGATGTCGTTGTGGCTTGTGCAGCCCTTTGAGACACTTGTGATTTAGAGCTATATAAATAAACATTGATTGATTGATTGATTAGATGTTTTTATATAAACTTTTTTTTTTTACTCCAAAAATTGGCTGGGTATTTTTAAACACTGTAATGGGAAAAATGTGCATTTTTTAAAATATCTCTGTTCGTGTGAACATAGTCACAAAGTCATTGGCCTACTGTATGAAGCTCAATACCCCTAACATTTTGTGAGTAGTGAATTAAATAATCGACAAATGTATTGATTTTAATTGATAAATTATCTCAGGGCATTAAATCGATCACTACTGGACTGTTCGGTTTGTCTTAGAAGACGTTTTGCCTCTAATCCAAGTAGGCTTAATCAGTTCATGCTCATAGACTTTGATTGGTCAGATGTAGTTTCTGCATGAACTGATGAAGCCTACTCGGATGAGAAGCAAAACCAAACAGTCCAGTTGCGATTGATTGAATGCCCTGAGATTACAAAGACCTGGATGAATAAGAATATAGACAAATTATTAAATTTGTTCAAAAAAAATGTTCCTTTTTTTTACCAGAAAAATGTATTATTGTAATTATACGCCACCAACCAATTTACAAAACTGCATGTTTGAATCTAAATCAAGACCCTTTATGCGGTTGTAGCAAAAGTGTTAGTACTTGTTGCACTTTCGAGGTGGTACTTTGTGTAATAGGTTTGAGACACAGTTTATTCTTGTTGTGTTGTGGTGTAGAATTAAACTGCAATATTGTGGGGGTGTTTTTAAAATGTTTTGTGATATGGTTTACCTCTCAACTTGCTAATTTTACATGAAGAAATACATTGTATATAATACAATTTATTTTCCAGTACATCCAAGACAAACTAGTTTATAAAAGCATTTGTAACACTATACAATATATTTATTGTATCATTTACAAGCGTATGGAAATGATTGTCAAGCTAAAGAGTTTCAATGACAAAGTGGTGACAATCGAAATTCCTATAGTGCACGTGTGAGATCATTCTCTTTTTGGAAAAGGTGCTGAAAGTTTTTGTGACAGAAAAACAAAATACATGTCAACAAGTTTCTTTCAGCTTTAGTTATCGGTAGCTGTCAAAGGGCTGGGGGGGCACTGCCCTTCCACTCCTTGTATGGATGGAGGTCTTTTGGCCACCTTGGCTGAGGAGTGGACATCAGCAAACATGACTGACCTGCCGTCAGGACAAAGCAGTACGCTTGAGTCCGCCTCACACTTTGTGGTTCTGTTAGGCCATAGGGCCTCGGCTGGACTGTGCCTAATGCCGAGGGCACCTGGAGCTAGGACCTCTGTGTTGATCACTGAAGCGCCTGCATTGCTCATCTTGATAAGCATCTCCAATGACTGCTTCCGGTTCTCCAACATCATGACCTTCCGCTCCTCCTCGTCTTTCTTCCCATCCTCCTCCTCCTCATCCTCCTCATCGGTCTCTGTGTTGTCCTTAAGAGTGACATCCTGCTCAGCTCTCTTGAAAGACAGATCCAGAGGGCCGTCACTCTGACGCGCTGTGTGCTCCAGCGCTATATGAATGTGCGAGAGCTCATTGCGGATTTTAGTCAGGTGCTCCCAAAGGTGATACTGCACGGGAAGCTCCTCCTTCTCCAGGTGGGAGATTTTGCGCTCTGCCTTCTGGTATTCCTGTAACGCTTTGGAGAGGTCACTAAGGAGGACGGCCACTGACTCTGAGTTTCTGTCCCCGGTTGAATGGGTGGATGTCGGGTCATGGCTGCTGAGTACCCCGGAGGAAGTTTCGCTTTTTGGACTGTTAAGATGATTATTGTACAAAGGTTCTGATGGTCTCGTCTGTGAACTAACGAGGGGAGAAAGTTAGTTTCTGCACCAACCTCTTGATAGAAATAAAGGTCTTACCTGCCATGAAGAAGACGTTTCTCTGGTACCATGTTTTTCAGGAGGTCTGAAGTGAAGCCCATAGTTTGCTTCTTCTCCATGGGGGCCTCATGGTTCTTTATGGGAGCTGCTGTCCTCTTGAGGCTCCAACTTGTTTTACCTTCTTTGGCAGCAGCTTGCATTTTATCCCCCACTCTGTAGGCCTGTAGATCTGGAGAATCTCTCTGAGGGGACACCCGACCACCAGTGGAGACCGTGGTGGCCCCGGGCCTCAAAGCAGGCACTTTCCACAGATTAGCTTTGGGCTGGAAGCCAGACAAGGAAAAGGTATCGAGGGTGTTTGATGTTTTGGGTGCCTTTGTGGTGTCACTCTGACCGGAGGCCGCTCGGAAGCTGTGCTCACACAGGAACGGGTAGTAGAGCCTCGGGGAGAGGAGAGTTCTGTCCGAATGGCCGCTGGAGGCCGGGTGAATCAGCTGAGCAGCCGACGCCAGGAAGGGCAGCTGCGCGAGCTGTGCGTGAGTCTGAGCGGCAACGCTTGTGGTGGAATGCGCCGAATTCATGTAAGAGAAAAGGCTGGGACTGATGGGGTAGCCCACTCCTAGCACAGACAGGTTGAGCCCCGCTGGGTCCTGGTAGTCAACCAGGTTTGATGGAGGTGGGTAACACGGGATCGAGCTGTTGACACGACTCTGCGTGCCTTCGGCTTTGGCCTTGGTGTGGCTGGAGGTCAGCAGGCGCCACTGGTCTGAGAGCAGCCCTGGAGCCGTCATGCACGCCTTTGTCAACTTGTAGTGCTTCAGCTGGGCCTCCACCTCCACAGAGCGAGCTCGCAAGAGCTGATCCTCCAGGGAGAGCATGTCGGCCATCAGCAACGCTGAATCAGCGTTGCTCTTCATTGTGCACTCTGGAGCGTCCCTTCTAGTGGACGTCTCTTTTGCTGACGCCGTCACCTCCGCACCCTCTTCTTCGTCTTGTCCCCCGCCCTCCTGACCCTCACCTTCCTCCTCCAAGTTGCTCTGCTGCCTCTCCTCCATCCTCGCTCCCTGCTCTTGTGCATCTTTGCCAGCAGCGTGGTAGCCCTGCTGGAAGGGTCTCAGCTGGTCCGGATGCAGGAGGTTTCCCTTTTTATAGGGCCAGTCGGACTCGATGAGCAGGGACAGGGAGTTCTTGCATAGGCTGTACTTCATGTGGTTGTACAGGTGCGACTTCTCCATGCAGGTGAAGGGGCATTGGAAGCACTTGTAGTTGTAGGGCTTTCCCCATGGCCGAGGAATGTAGTGAGGCTTTTTGGGCTTGCGCTCCTTGTGCTTGCTAGCAGACGTCACTTTGCAGGCGTCGTCTTTGGACATGATTGACCGCTGTTCTTGTCGATCAGAAGATTGTGTGATTGTGTTCAGCTTGTTCACTTCTCAGTCTTTCCCTCAGCTTTGAGCGTTGTTGCTGATGAGAGGGTGCATTTTCTTGGCACCAAACCTGAAAACCAACAAGATGATTATTATTAGACAAAATGTCGGTGAGAAGAAAGCATCAAAAGAAACATGGTGGATTAAGAGCACAGTGTAAAAAGAAAAACGTGAAATGTTTGAACAAGCACTACAATAATAATGCAACTTACTGAACACCTTTGTGTATTTTCGTCTACACTGAAGTGGTTTGAGTGTCTTAAATTCTCAGGAAAATTGAACCTCGCGGATGTGGAAATAACAGGTGGCGTAACTTGATAGTGCAGCCACACAGATGTTGTCCAACTTTTGTAAAAAGTGCAGACTCTTAAAATGCCGACTCGTCTTCAAATCGCTAAAGTAAACCGTAATTTCAGATTCAGCTGTATTGTCATTCAAACATTTACCTGGGAAACAAAATGTTGCGCAATAAAAATGGGTAGATAAAGCCACCATAAGGAAGATTCAACTAGGTTTGAAATTTTGTTTTAAAGTTGTAAAAGTTTGGAAACAATTTCAATAATACATTAAAGCAGTGTCAATCTGTTCACTATGAATTTGTCATTGTTTTGTCTCGTTGTTTATAATTTGTCAGTTTGGCGCAAGAAGGCCGCCGCTTTCTTAAATTAAACATAAAAAGGGTAAGAAACAAGACCTATTCATTCTTATTGGTGGAAAAAAAGTTAATCAATCAAAGCATGAAAGCTGTTTGCTATTGATAACTGTGTTATCAAGTGGCCAACTGATGGGGAAACACCCATCACACAGCTTTGAAAGACCAACACAGGGCTGACTTCTCACTCTGGATGATCAAGAATGATACATTGTATGAAAAAGGTTATATTCAGCTTCTTTGGAATGGAGGGAAAACATTTTTTTTTGTATCAAACACATTGTGTAGTAGTGTAGTAGTTGTAAGATTGACTACATTATATATATATAAAAAACAAATGTTTTTAAGGCGAGATGTAAATACGTAAAAAAACAAATGACCCTGGACTTCAAAGAATGAATCAAAATGAAAAAAGTGAATTATATCAAAGTGCCCTTCACTCTTAAATGTTTCTGCATGCAGCCTTGGTGGAAAAAGATTGGTCACCTCTGAAATGTACTTTTGTTTTCTACCTAAACTATTAGTCGCCACAAACCCAGCTGGAGGTTGCCGCTGTGCCCGCCACCTATCATTAGTTCTGGCAGAACGTACCAAGCATGGTGGGGTTCTGGGCTCGGAGGAAAATGAGCCAGGAGCTGTGCACCTGTGCGGGGGGGCGCGGGGAGGTTGTATGGTCTATAGACCCTTGAAGGCCAGCTAGCAGGCATGGTGAGGCCAGGCTGCGGGTAGCACGGTATATTAGGGACTTGATGTGGTGGGGGGGGGGCAGGGTTTATTTGGCCTAATGAGGGCCTGGCGTCACGCCTGGGGGGCATCATTAGTGCCAGGACTAGGATCTGGGTCAGGACACGGTGCATAAGTTCAAGAGCGTTCCACTTCTGGAAGAACTTGGTGAAGAATTTGTGTTGTTTTTTGTTCATTTGCGGGCATGACTTTAGTTTAATGAAGAATAAAGTCAATTCTCTTCTTCTACTTTAGGCCCTACGGTGATTAAAGATGTAAGGAGTTGCTGTCAGGCTTTTATTTTGTCTTTATCCTCAAGTCATTCCAAGATAAAAGTGTCTGTGAAGCCTAAACCGAAAGGCAAATATCATCTTTTAAAAATGCTGCTAAATCCTCTCCCCAAAACGCGGCTTCAGTGCCCGATGACCATTCCATCGACTCCCTTGTCTGCCTCAGGGCTCTCACCCTCATAATGGAGCCTAACAGCTGCTGCTACCAGCCAATCAATAAATATCATTTTTTACAGTATTGTACACACCCCCTCCACACCTCTTCTGGCCACTATATCTAACTCCGCCGCTCACTGTGCACTTTGAAAGCCCCCCTTCCTGTCCCCTGTTCCCGTATCCAAACCCTGCGGTCTTGTTTTGGGCTTTTACGGCTAATGATCCAACAAGCTGCACCGCTTGAACATGAATTGTTACAATTACAGGGGCTCGCCAAGACCGTACTGTGTCCGCATGCACCAGCAAGCATATAACCCATAGAGATATCTCTAAATTACAATAAATATGATTTAAAAAATACCTTTTTATTAATGAATTTAGCGGTCACCAGCCACTTCTTTCTCTCCAAAAACAGAAGTCCTGAAATGAAGAAAAATGTGGGAAAATATTAGTAATCAAATATTTAAAAGTACATTTTCCATTACTGTAAATCATTTTTGAATTACACAAGTAAAAATTATTAATGCAATGCTTTTTATTCAGTGTAACATATTCATGCCTTTTTAATTTATAGTATATTTTTTTAATTGTAAATTGTTTTTAATATGTCATCCTGTAATTCATGCTTAACTTTATGGAACTTTTCTGCATTTTCTACACACATTTTAATGGTAACGCTTTATAATACACACTATAAAGCATTAATAAATACTGAATTCATAATTTATAAAGCATATTTCTGATATGAATACTGCAATTTATAAACAGTTATACATGTTTTGCACATTATTAATGAGACCATATATAAAAAGCGTAATAGTTGCGTTCTTATACTTTATAAATGATTGATTCAGCATGTCTACATTAAATATTACATAATTTACAAACTAGGTATTGTTAGTGGTTTGTTGGATCATCTAGAAAGTGTATGTAAATACTTTTAATAATGTTTTTTGAAATTTATACATGCACTTACCTATACATTATTCAGACATGTTCTAATGGGTATATTCATAACTGTGTTTATAAATGACTATATATGTCGGAAATATGCTTTCTAAATAATGAATTCAGTATTTGCTTACAGTATTTATTCATATTTAATAGTGTGTTAGGTGTTGCCCCTTTTAATTATATTTACTAACTACAAAGAGTGCTGATAATTAGACCATATATTTAATTAAACTTAAAAGATAAAACCACAACAAAGCAGTCAGTAATTGCTTTAATTTGATCCAAATTAGGTTCAAGTGCAAATAATAAAAAAAATATTTTCTTGTCAAAGCCACATCAAAAGCAATCCATCAAAAGTCAAACCACCCCACGTAGTCCATGCAAGACCACTTCAGTCCTAAACATTGTTGCTTTTATAATCTTAGTACAAATTGCAAGTTTACCCGCAAAGTGTGGTGAGAAGTCTCCGTCTCTCTGGTAGTAGTTGTAGTAGTAGTAGTAGAAGTAGTTGTGTCCTGGTGCGGCTGGTTGCCTGTCACTCTTCCTGTGCGCCGCCACGTTCCGCTCAAATGGGAGCACAGGAGGGAGTGTGCACATTTATATTGACTGGGAGCATCGCCCTTAGGCTCTACAATCCAGCAGCCAACCCCCCCCCCCCCCCTCCCCCTTACCACCTCCACTTTAGATTGTCAAATGTGGTCTACCTTGCAGCCTATACTTAAAGGTTACACTGATCATGGCATCTATGACTTTTCTTACCAAACTATTTTGTCAGTACACATTGTGTAAGATTGTCTGATGAAATACCATTTTTACATATTTATTTTAAATATGGATACATGTTTGATTGAACAGAAAAAATACCATCACCTTAAGATCCAATCAAATTACGCTGACACCATCCCCTATGCTGCTATTATTTACATGCTGACATTTTTAGCTTTTCTTTGTCATGAAAATATATTTCAAGCCATCTTTCTAATTTCAACATACATCCAAACCATATTTTGTCCGTGACCTATTATTATTGACTAACGCACCTGTATTTTTGCCTAGGCATTTACAAAATACATGTAAAAGTCACTAAATACTTAAACAATCTCTCATAATTACCCTAATAAGCTTATCTTATGTTTTTATTGCTATGTATCAGTTTCCTATGATGATATTTTATTCAGATTTTAATTTGCACTGTAGTCACTGATTGAGAAACATAATTTTGGTTGGGTATGTCCAGCGACCCCAAGAGGGATAAACGGTAAAAAAATGGACGGATGGATGTAAACGCCCAGTGAAAATGACAAGAAATCTGACCAAATTACAAAAACTTTTAACCTACCCAAATTCCTACACAATTGTTGGGTCCCTCAAAACTGCTGTAAAATCCACTTTAATTGAGTCAATGGTTTCAACATACTTCAGCCTGAAATATACACAAGTATATTTGGGGGGGATTTTTTTTTACCCTAAAAAGGCCTTTATGTTCACATAACTCCACTTTTTTATTGAGTAAAACCTAAAATAACATATGCACCGTTATTTAAAAAAAATAGCCACGTACACACACACGGCTTCATTAGCAAGGCGCCCTCGCAGAAAAGTAAACGATAACAAACTTTGTTGCATGCTTTGAATGGGAAAGTAGCGCTATATAATGAACGAATAGACTAAACCACCTAAAATGTAATTTCTTTAGTTATTGATAATTAAAATAAAGTAAGATTTCAATGGGATATTTTTGGTCTCGAGGAACAAATGTGAGTGTTCGTAGCTTTGCCATTTTAAGAAACTAAAATAAGCATTATATAACATTAAAAACAAATTATTTCATTTATACTAACTCAACACTGTGAAAATTAATCACACGAAATGTCGCTAAGACCTTTAAGGTTAAACTGGGTTAAATTGTAACCATAAAAAAACCTAGGAACGGACTCAGAGTGTGAAGACCTCCGCCAGGCCCTACCTCCCAAGTGTAAAGTCTTGAACCTAGATGGTGATCTGGATCAGCCCCAAAATGTAATCACATGTTCCTTACCCTGTTTCCTGAAAGTGGAATTAAAATCTGCACATTTTGGAGTTATTTATAGCGGAATGAACGAAATGGAGTGAAGCCTCTTGTCGGTCATCCACTATCTTTGTCTCTGCAGGGCCACCAGTATACAGTAGGCACAGAAGTCTAAATGTAAGGTAATGCAGTCGAAATCATCCGGATCAGGCCCAAAGTGTAATCAGCTGTTCCTTGTCCCGTTTTGGACAGTTCCTGAAATTTCCCTGAAAATCTGACTCACTGACAAAACGGCAGCAAAAATGATTTAGCTGAATTAAATTAGCAACATTTTGAATGCGTTTAGTTTTACTTAAGCTATTTTTATTTCTTAGATTTGTAGATGTTTTTAATTATGTTGTGCAACAAACATCTACTTTTGTTTACTCTGCAGTTTTTTACTAAGTCCAGGAGTCTGGGTGAGTTAGTAGCTTCTTGGTCTTAGTAAATAAAGCGCTTGAGGAGTTGCAGTCTCTCCCCCTCTTCCTCTTCCTCTTCCTCCATGTCACTGAGCCCTCCTGTCCTTCCTCCTGATTGACCAGACATCCTTTCCCCGCTGTCACATTTGCTACAGATGGTTACGCTCTATGGAGTGGCCTGTCAGCCCCCATTTGGCCACCTCAGTGCGACAGCCGGCCCGATGGCTCACGAAGGGCCCCGGACTTCCACGCCGGACGGATCGTGACATTTGACAAACACGGTCCTTGTGCACGGCGAAGGAGATGGAGAGACAGACGCTATTATTCATACGCCGAGTCCTCCACACTTTTAAGTCCACACTGCGCCTCTCCTGATGCCTTGCAGAAGTGAGGAACCTATTGAGGAGCTGAGGGTCCTTATGGAGCAGCATCTGCGGAGGCTGACAGCAGCGCTCCATTACTGCTCTGAGAAAGGAACTGGAGGGCTTGAACAAAACGCCCACCAGGCAGGGCCAGCTGCGCCCATGCAGCCAAACACACACACACAATTTGCAGCGCGTCTGAAGAAGATTGTTTCGAATAGAAAAGTATGTTGCTGGATCCTTCAACTCTGAATGGAGTGTTTCTACTTCCACTCCGACTTTGAGGCCTGAGGTGGAATAGCTAACAGCTCCTCTCTGAGCGTGCGCTGCTGGGCACATTAACTAAACTCATATCGCTCTCAGCCAATATCAATTATTCACTGCAGCCCCCTGCTCCCAGCCCCTTCCTTAGCTACACCTCAAGCTATTCCCTGCTTTCTGTCTGCCAGGGATTTCAGAGTTGGAGGACTTGGAGGATATATTATAACTGGGCCTGCTTTACCTTCTTGAAGATCTTTCGGGAGAACCATCTTGCATTCTAGTACAAAATGTCCAATATTTGAGTTTCATCTTTTGAGTGTTGGTGATGCCGTCATCTATTTTCTACCAAGTATTATTGGGGCAAGGATTGCGGTTGTGCCTTGCATATACCGTAACATTTTGTATGTATATGTACGAGCATAAATGTATTTAAGTTCATCGACATGATCCCATCAGTCTTAGCCATGTTGTAACATGGACCATGCACAGCATCAGTGTGAACATTTTGACCTGAAATGTACTTATTTTGTTCATATACACCGGTACCTAATACTTTGGGTGTATCTAATGATTTAACTGCAGGGTTTGTTAACATATTAAAGGCCTACTGAAATGATTTTTTTTTTTATTTAAACGGGGATAGCAGATCTATTCTATGTGTCATACTTGATCATTTCGCGATATTGCCATATTTTTGCTGAAAGGATTTAGTATAGAACAACGACGATAAAGATTGCAACTTTTGGTATCTGATAAAAAAAAGGCTTGCCCCTACCGGAAGTAGCGAGACATAGTCAGTAGAACATATACGCAAAGTTCCCTATTGTTTACAATGATGGCCGCATGAAGTGAGAGAGATTCGGACCGAGAAAGCGACAATTTCCCCATTAATTTGAGCGAGGATGAAAGATTTGTGGATGAGTAAAGTGCAAGTGAAGGACTAGTGGGGAGTTGAAGCTATTCAGATAGGGAAGATGCTGTGAGAGCCGGGGGTGACCTGATATTCAGCTGGGAATGACTACAACAGTAAATAAACACAAGACATATATATACTCTATTAGCCACAACACAACCAGGCTTATATTTAATATGCCACAAATTAATCCTGCATAAAAACACCTGCGTGTTTGTTATGCTATCTCCTAGCTCCTCTGCTAGCTCCTAGCTCCATAGAACACGCCAATACAATTCAAACACCTGATCAACACACACAATCACTCAGCCCAAAAGACCGTTCACCTAACCCAAGGTTCATAAAGCTTATATATTTTAAAAAAGTTACGCACATACGGTCAAGCGATCAAATGTTTAGAAGCCAAAGCTGCATACTCACAGTAGCACGTCTGCGTCTTTGTCATCCAAATCAAAGTAATCCTGGTAAGAGTCTGTGTTGTCCCAGTTCTCTACAGGCGTCTGTGTATCGAGGTCAAAAGTCCTCCTGGTTAGAGTCTCTGTTATCCGAGTTCTTCCATCTTGACTGCATCTTTCGGGAATGTAAACAAAGAAGCGCCGGCTGTGTACTGTTGTTGCTGACTACGTTAGAAAAATACGTCCATTTCGCACCGACAACTTTCTTCTTTGCTTGCTCAGCTTCCTTCTCCATAATGCAATGAACATGATTGCAACAGATTCACGAACACAGATGTCCAGAATACTGTGGAATTATGAAATGAAAACGGAGCTTTTTCGTATTGGCTTCAATGTGGAAGGCATACCCGTGTTCCCCGGTCTACGTCACGCGCATAAGTCATCCTCAGAGGCGTTTCGAACCGGAAGTTTAACGGCAAATTTAAAATGTCACTTTATAAGTTAACCCGTGTTATAATGTTAAGATTTCATCATTGATATATAAACTATCAGACTGCGTGGTCGGTAGTAGTGGGTTTCAGTAGGCCTTTAAGGCTAAATCTGTATTTAATTTTGCTTCAGGTGATTTTTAAAACATTTGTGTGCCTAATGGTTGTACCTAAAGAATATGGCAAAATATGTACCTAAAGAATTTGGGTACAGGAGGTGTACCTAATAAGGCCACATATGTACCTAATATTTCAACTGCTGATGATTTTTAGGACACTTGTGTACCTAATATTTTGGCCCACAGATAAAGCTATTGGGGCAAAATGTGCCTATTATATTTTGGATGGACCTAATTTCCCTGCAGGTGACTTAAGACAATGTGTGTACTTATTATTTTGGCCTCAGATGCACCAAATACCAGGGGGAAATGTGTACCTAATGATTTGGCCACAATTTCACCAAACAATTTAGATCAGGGGTGTCAAACTCATTTTAGATCGGGGGCCACATGGAGAAAAATCAACTCCCAGGTGGGCCGGACTGGTAAAATCACGGCACGATAACTTAAAAATAAAGACAACTTCAGATTGTTTTCTTTGTTTAAAAATAGAACAAGAACATTCTGAAATTGTCCAAATCCTGTTTTTTTTTGGTTTTTTTTACAATTACCTGTTGCCGTTAATAGTATAGATACTTTATTTGTTGTTATTTATATTTTCTGAATAAATTATGTAATAATGTTCATCAGTCAACTCACTGGTGTTAATGTCCAATCTATCAAGATAAAAAAATGCTATCAAAATCAAATTACAGTATGTTATTTATGTAGTTTGATCATTTTCCTTGACTGATACTGTCATAGGTGCCGATCTACATTTCTGCCAGTGGGTGCTCGGTGTGTGTGTATTAAAATACCGTACGTTTGACACTCCTGACCTAGTGGTAGGCCAAAGAAACAATATTTTATCACAACATCCGGTTTCGGTTTCTAATTAAGAAGACCAAATTTTCGGTGCATTACTTGTCAATAGTGCCCGAATAATAGGCACTATTACACATGTTCAGTGGCCTTGTGGTTAGAGTGTCCGCCCTGAGATGGGTAGGTCGTGAGTTCAAACCCCGGCCGAGTCGTACCAAAGACTATAAAAATGGGACCCATTACCTCCCTGCTTGGCACTCAGCATCAAAGGTTGGAATTGGGGGTTAAATCACCAAAAATGATTCCTGAGCGCGGCCACCGCTGCTGCTCACTGCTCCCCTCACCTCCCAGGAAGTGAACAAGGGGATGGGTCAAAAGCAGAGGACGAATTTCACCACACCTAGTGTGTGTGTGTGAGACAATCATTGGTACTTTAACTTTAATACAAATAATTGCTATTGTGACATCCAGTGGACACATTTAGAACAGCAGTTTCTTTCATTCAAAAATTTCAGGTACATTTTCATACTTGGCAAACTCATCCCGCGGGCCGGATAAAATTGTCCGCGGGCCTGATCCGGCCCTCGGGCCGTACGTTTGACACCCCTGATTTAGATACAGGAGGTATACCTAATAAGGTCAAATGTGTACCCAATATTTTGGGTGTACCTAATAATTTGGAAACTAATGATTTTTAAGACATTCGTGTACTTATTTTGGCAACTATTGCATCTAATGATTTGTGTACAGGGGGTGTACCTAAAAATTTGACTTTCGCTGATTTCTAAAACCCAATTCGTGTACCTAATAATTTTGCACCAGACATACCTAATATCTGGGCAAAATGTGTACCTAATAATTTGGGTACAGGTGTGCCTAATGTTATTGCCTCATGTGTACCTTATATTTAGGCCAAATGTGTACCCAATATTTGGACTTTGGCATTCCTAGTAATTTGCCCGCACGTGTACCTAATAAATTGGGTGTAGCAACTATGGTTTGGCCTTCTGTGTTCCAGTAACGTCCATTTACATTTGACGTGACATGCGACAGACGCGTGTCGGTGACGTGCCCTCCCAGTATGTCAGTGGACATCTCTGGGAGCCAACAATGAGACATTTTCTCTTTCACACTTAAATGAACGCCGCGATTATACAGACGAGCGCTGATGAAAGCTGGCCGACTTCCAAAGTGTAAAAAGGCCGCCTTCCAAGTGAGCCTGCTCTGCTACGTGAAAAGGGCAGATATGAAAGATCGGCCATCATGACACCTCTGATCGGTCGGGGCTTTTCTCTGCAGTCACTGGTAACCTTCTACTTGGTCTCAACACGACACTTTAGTTCACCTTGGATTGCTAACATTTCATTATTAACTACACTCATGCGACAAAATTAGTGTGGCCCGTCATGTTTCACTTCAGTCCTGCGGGTGGTAGTAATGAGCATTAGAACCTTGAAAAAGACCGGAGACAGTAACATTTTCAAATACCGACTTATAGGATACATTATAGAAATGATTATTGCTGTACAAGCATTTAATGCTTGTACAGTTGACACATGTTTGAGCTACTCAGGAACACATTTAAAGCGACAAAGTTGTGAGATTGTGTGTGATTTGTTGCAATCACCACATTGTAAAATCTGTGTGAAATTATTCCTAATATTAGGATCATAGTACATTGAGGAACATCGCACATTTACGCTTGACCACTGTTAAAAATGAGCAGGGAGAAGCAAAGCTTATTTTCTAAATAACATTTTGTAAAAAAAACAAACTTTTAATTTAAAAAATATATTTTTATTCATTCATTTTTAAATCACCTTTATATTTGTATTTGTTTTATTTAAATTTACCTGCAGTGCGTTGTCTTGCCTGATTTTGTGTTTTGTAGGAATACATTATTTTTGATTCCTGCTGTAGGAGCATTTGCATTCAAAGGAGGAGCTACACTTCCATGTTTAGATACCAGTTTCACACACCGATAATGGCGATCATGGTTTGATTGTCAAAGATGATTGGTAATGTAATCTGTTATTTCTACTTGAATACATGCTTCTGATATTCTGTACATTACATGTACAAGTTAATAATATTAATACCTCTACATGACAATGTTTTAACTGTCATTTATTATTGAAACATTCTGTAATTGAGAAGTAGCAACCAGAACAGGTTATATAAGAATATACACTTTTTTAAAATTTGACGGAAAACATTTATTTCGGTTGAAATATCACAGATTACAATACAAAACATCTTAGACAAAGCATAATGGTAACATAAGATGATTTTTCATTTTGTTATTTAGTTAGACCTGATGTGACGCCTAGTGCTTTTATTTCGAAGCCAGAGATGTGTGATTAGAAAACCATACCTACTGTGAAGCATGGGGGTAGAAACATCATGTTTTGGGGCTGTTTTTCTGCAAAGGGACTAGGACAAAACTGATCCGTGTGAAGGAAATAATTAATGTGGCCATGTATTGTGAGATTTTGAGTGAAAACCTCGGTCCATCAGCAAGGGCATTGAAGATGAAACATGGCTGGGTGTTTCAGCATGCCAATGATCCCAAACAACGCCCGGGCAACGAAGGAGTGGCTTCGTAGGAAGCATTTCAAGGTCCTGGAGTGGCCTAGCCAGTCTCCAGATCTCAACCCCATGGAAATCTTTGGAGGGAGTTGAAAGTCCGTGTTGCCCAGCAACAGCCCCAAAACAACACTGCTCTAGAGGAGATGTGCATGGAGGATTGGTCCAAAATACCAGCAACACTTTGTGAAAACCTTGTGAAGACTTCCAGAAACATTTGACCTCTGTCATTGCCAACACAGGTTATATAACAAAGTATAGAGATGAAATTTTGTCATTGCCCAAATACTTACTTTCCACCATAATTTGCAAATAAATTCTTTAAAAATCAGACAATGTGAGTTTCTGGATTTTTATTCTCATAGTTGAAGTGTACCTATGATGAATATTACAGGCCTCTCATCTTTTTAAGTGGGAGAACTTGCACAATTGGTGACTGACTAAATACTTTTTGCCCTACTGTATATATACAGTACAGGTCAAAAGTTTGGACACCTGATTTCAATGCGGTTTCTTTATTTTCATGACTATTGCCATTGTTGTAGATTGTCACTGAAGGCATCAAAACTATAAGCGAAAACCATATACCTCTTGAAGCTCACCGAGAGAATGCCAAGAAACTAGAATATAAAACATGTTTCCAGTTATTTCATCTTTTTTTAAGTACATAACTCCACATGTGTTCATTCATAGTTTTGATGCCTTCATTGACAATCTACAATGTAAATAGTCATGAAAATAAAGAAAACCCATTGAATGAGGTGTGTCCAAACTTTTGGCCTGTACTGTATATATGTATGTACAGGAATGTCTCAGAAAATTAGAATATTGTGATAAAGTTCTTTATTTTCTGTAATGCAATTAAAAATTTTAAAAAAAGTCATACATTCTGGGTTTTTTACTTGGTCTGAGAAAATATTTTAATTTTTTGAGATACGATTTTTGAGTTTTCTTAAGCTGTATGCCATAAACAGCAATATTAAAATAATAAAAGGCGTGCAATATTTCAGTTGATGTGTAATGAAACCAGAATGTATGACATTGTATTTTTAATTGCATTACAGAAAATAAAGGACTTTATCACAATATTCTAATTTTCTGAGACAGTCCTGTATACTGTGTGTATATATATACAGTATGTATATATGTATAGTCTGTATGTATGTATGTGTATATATGTATGCATATATATCATATATATGTACATTTAAAATATACAGTATATACATTTGTGTGTATATGTATACATGTGTATATATTTGTATATATACACACACATGAATGACCATGAATTGATTAACGTGGACCCCGACTTAAACAAGTTGAAAAACTTATTTGGGTGTTACCATTTAGTGGTCAATTGTACAGAATATGTACTGTACTGTGCAATCTACTAATACAAATTTCAATCAATCAATCAAACTATATATATATATATATATATATATATATATATATATATATATATATATATATATATATATATATATATATGTGTGTGTGTGTACATATACGGTATGTATGTATATATATATATATACATACATACTGTATATGTACACACATATATATATATATATTTGTACATATACAGTATGTATGTATATATGACTAAATATGTGCATATATGTATGTGTATATACATATATGAACCTATATACTGTATGTGTGTGTGTATGTATATATGTATGAATGTAAATATATCTATATGTATGTATGTGTATATAATATATATACATATATATATAATGTATATACTGTATTTTATATCCATCCATCGGTACACCCTGGACAAGTCGCCACCTCATCACAGGGCCAACACAGATAGACAGACAACATTCACACTCACACGGGTCAAATGCAGAGAATAATTTCGCCACACCTAGTGTGTGTGTGACAATCATTGGTACTTGAACTTGAACATTCACACACTAGAGCCAATTTAGTGTTGCCAATCAATCTATCCCCAAGAGCATGTCTTCGGAGATGGGAGGAAGCCGGAGTACCCGGAGGGAACCCACGCAGTCACGGGGAGAACATGCAAACTCCACACAGAAAGATCCCGAGCCCAGGATCGGTCCAGTATGTGGGCCTCGTTGGAAAAAGTTAGCCTTAATCAAAGGAAAAGATCATCACAGGTGTGTCTCAGACAGAAAGCTGCTGTAGTTTACCTCTGACTTGGAGGCTTTCACTTTTTTTTTTTCTTAAACATAAATATATATATTTTCTGTGCGGATTTGGGTGTCACCTGACGGGGTAAAAGCAAGTGGAAATGAAAGGAAGCAGCTGATCCTGTCAGAGCGCATCACTACTGCTGTCCATCACAGCGCTGACCTGCAGGGTGTGTGTGTGTATGTGTGTGCGCAAGCCCGTGGTGTGTGTGTGTGTGTGTGTATCAACAATGTGTAAGTATGTGCATATTAAGTCACTGACCCACAGGGAGTGCATGTGTTTGTTCATCAATGTGGGGTGTGTGAGACCATGTGTGTACACTGGAGCCTTGATCTCGTCTAGTGTGTCACTGTGAATCCTTAGGGGTGTGTGTGTGTGTGTGTGTGTGTGTGTGTGTGCGTGTGTGTGTCTATATCAATGCAGCCATGTGTGTACGTTAGCTCATGTAGCCGATAGCTCCACTGTCATCAAGCTCGCTCGCCATCTTCTACAAATTCCCACAGCATGCAGGATACATTTCTGGACAAATGTGTCCAAAATGTGTGGACAAAAAAAAAAAGGTGTGGTAAATAAACGTCCATATGTGTTGGGACTCGAGCACCAGCGAGGCCTCATGCAGGGACCAGGCGTGTATTCCCTCAGCAACACACTCCAGGGACCCAGCAGTCCTTTGGATGCATGGTGTCACTCACTCTCCCAGCTGCGTCCGCCCCCCGCCCCCCACTTCTTCTCATCACTTTCCCTCAGTACGAGGACGGGGAGAGCGCCAACTCCTGGAGGACGTGAGTGTGACGCTGGCTGTCCATGCGGGAGGAATTGAGGGAGACAAGGACCAAAGGCCGTCAGCTCCACCCCTTAGGGGGCCTCAGCCTCCCAACTACAAGTCCATGTTTTAGCAAACCATATGTCCCCCCCCCCCCCCCCCAGCCAGTTAGCAAATAAACAAGTCAGGAAGCCATAGCTGCAGGGAAGTCTTGTTTGCCTCTCAGTGGCTGTCAATGTACCGCTTTTTTTTACCGCCTCCTGCCCTCGCATTCTATCATTGCAGATGGATGACAAGCTGATGGACACTCTTGGTACAATTTTTTTTTTTTTTTTTAAACAAAGCAAAGGCACAATTTATAATATATTTAGTGGTGTTGAAGGTGGACCATCTCGCCTTCTAGTCAAAATAGAAAATAAATATCTAATACATTGATAATATCTATATTGTATATTATCAGAATATACAATATATATATTATGTATTAGATATGTATGTTCTATTTATTCACTATATATATATATATATATATATATATATATATACACTATATTTATTTATATATACGACTATATTTATATATATATTACGATTTATATATATGTATACTACTATACATATAGTAGTGTGTGTGTATATATATATATATATATATATATATATATATGGGGACGGCGTGGCGAAGTTGGTAGAGTGGCCGTTTATATATACGACTTTATATATATATTACGATACGACTATATTTATATATATATTACGATTTATATATATGTATACTACTATACATATAGTAGTGTGTATATATATATATATATATATATGGGGACGGCGTGGCGAAGTTGGTAGAGTGGCCGTGCCAGCAATCGGATGGTTGCTGGTTACTGGGGTTCAATCCCCACCTTCTACCATCCTAGCTGATGGATCCTGATGGATGCGCCCTTCTACAATCATTGGTCCGTTGTGTCCTTGGGCAAGACACTTCACCCTTGCTCCTGATGGGTGCTGGTAGTGCCTTGCATGGCAGCTCCCTCCATCAGTGTGTGAATGTGTGTGTGAATGGGTGAATGTGGAAATACTGTCAAAGCGCTTTGAGTACCTTGAACGTAGAAAAGCGCTATACAAGTATAACCCATTTATCATTTATTTATATATATATATATATATATATATATATATATATATATATATATATATATATATATATATATATATATATATATACACACATACAGTATATATATGTACATATACTGTATATACATATATATATACACATAAAGTATATATATGTATATATATACATATACTGTATATACATATATATATGTATATACATATATATATACACATAAAGTATATATATGTATATATATACATATACTGTATATACATATATATATGTATATACATATATATATACATATATTTGTATATATATATATACATACATATGTATATACATATGTGTATATATATATATACATAAATATGTATATATATATACATATATATGTATATATATATACATATATTTCTATATTTATATACATACATATATATACATACATATGTATATAGATATGTATATATATATGTGTATATATATACATATATATATATATATGTGTATATATATATATGTGTATATATATATATGTATATATATATATATATATATGTGTATATATATATATATGTATATATATATATATATATATATATATATATATATATATATATATATATATATATATATATATATATATATATATATATGTATATGTATATATATGTATCTTATTCGTGTTAGTGTTGGAGGAGTTGTGAATGAATGAAATATGAAATCCGTGCTGCAGTCTGCAGGTGTACCTAATGTTGTGGCCCTGCAGTCATTCACAACTCCTCCAACACGAACATTATTGTTTTTGCACTTTTTGGCTTCTTATTAAATAACTTTTTTAAATAGATTCAATCTTGCACATGGAAAGTTTAAGTGTGGGCTTTAGTTGATATAACACTCCCGTCAGGGGGTGCACTCTACGGCGGGGGTGCATTCTCTACCACCAGGAGGCGGGATTACTGCGAGCCTCAACCAGTGCGTCTTCGCAGCTGTTTTATGATTGCTCAGCACAAGAAATACGTTACACACATACAGTTGTTGACAAAATACACTGTACATTATATACTGTACCTCAGCTAACTAAACTATGGAAATGTATAATATAGTTCATATAGCAATACGGTCTCACTGCACAGCAGGCCAGTAGTTAGCCGAGTCCGCAATCCATGTTGAGGCACAACGGGGTGACGTGCCTCAACTGGCTGCTGATCACCGCACCGTCTCTTCTCAGTATTTGAACGGCAAATGTGAAAATTCAGCGATTTTGAATAAAAATAATCTAAAACTGGTGAAGTTAAATGGAAAATAACTTTATAGTATAATCACTGGATACATATAACAATTTAATTATTTTTTTTTCTTTTTACATTTTTTTTCTTTTCATGATGGCACGTGAGGCCCCGCCTCACCTGCCTCCCCTGACTGCACGTCACTGATATATATATATATATATATGTATATTATGTTGGGTTAGCGATGCTACTGTGCTGAACAAATATTTAGGATCGTTTTTATTTAGGCGAATGAGATTGGAGTTGTAATTAGTTTTAGCTAAGGTTAGTGTGCATTTATAACAGTGGTTCTTAACCTTGTTGGAGGTACCGAACCCCAACAGTTTCATATGCGCATTCACCGAACCCTTCTTTAGTAAATGATAAAGTGAAAAATAAAATGTTGTTTTTATGCAAATTCAAGACAAAGTTATATGTTTTTGGTAAAACTTTAGTATAGGGAACATATTCTAAGTAACAACACTGCAAAAAGTCAGTGTCAAAAACAAGAAAAAAAATACAAAAATTAGGGGTATTTTACTTGAACTAAGCAAAATTATCTGCCAATAGAACAAGAAAATTCGGCTTGTCAAGACTTTCCAAAACAAGTAAAATTAGCTAACCTTAATGAACCCAAAAATACCTCAAAATAAGTATATTCTCACTAATAACAAGTGCACTTTTCTTGGTAGAAAAAAAAAAGAGACCTTTTTGCTCAATATGTTGAAAAATATTCTTAAATTAAGTAAATGCTAGTGCCATTATCTTGACATAATGATATGCGCTCGGTATCATGATTGAAATAATTACTTTAAAAAAGTAGTTTTATACTTGTGAGTGTTGATGACACAGCTTTGCAACAGTTGATATTCTAGTTTCAGGCATGTTTTACTCAATATAGGTCATAAAATCTCAGCAACAAGCTGTAATATCTTACTGAGATCATCCATCCATCCATCCATCCATTTTCAACCACTTGTCCCTATTGGGGTCACAGGGGGTGCTGGAGCCTATCTCAGCTGCATTCGGGCGGAAGGCGGGGTACACCCTGGACAAGTCGCCACCTCATCACAGGGCCAACACAGATAGACAACATTCACACTCACATTCACAGATCATTTAGGACCAAAACCCTTAAAACAAGTAAAACACTCTAACATAAAATCTGCTTAGTGAGAAGAATTATCTTATCAGACAGAAAATAAGCAAATATCCCCCTTATTTGAGATATTTAATCTTACTTAGATTTCAGTTTTTGCAGTGAAAGACTTAATTTAGTTTTTTGGACACTAGGGGAACATATTCTAAGTAACAAAGACTTAATTTAGAGTTATTTGGTTAGGGTTAGGGTTAGGGTTAGAGGGTTAGGGTTATAATAAGGCCATGCCAAATAAGGCATTAATAAGTACTTAATAATGATTAGTTAAGAGCCAATATGTTACTAATTTGCATGTTAATAAGCAACTAATTAATGGTGAACATGTTCCCCATACTAGAGTGTTACCATGTTTTTTTTACTGGTGCACAAAATGAACCGTGCATGAACATCACCTTGTTCAAAGAACAAAACCAACACAGTGCAGAAATTCCCAACAAATTACACACCTGCAAACCAGTGTGACTTCTGCTGTTGCCGTATCCGTAATACGGCGATAGGGAAAAGTTTTTATTTACACGATGAGTCGGGTGTGTTTTGCCCTCCACCGAACCCCTGAGCCCGACTCACCGAACCCCTAGGGTTCGATCGAACCCAGGTTCTTAACCTGGGTTCGAGTTATTAAACTATCACTCCATGCTTGATGGAAAACCTCAGGTTTAGTCGCACACCATTTGCGTTCCAGGTTTCTACATGACAGTTTAAGAGCTCTAGTTTCTTCTGTAAACCATGGGGTGCGCCTTTTTTAGCTTTAGCGGTGCTATAGTATCAATGGCGTTGCACAGGGCATCGTTAAAGTTTTAGTGAGGTTATCGATAGAGCCCACATAATTTGGGAATGGTGCCATTACCGAAGGCAGAAGGCCAGCAAGAGTTGTAGTTGTGACAGCATTAATGTTACAGCTGCTAAAGCAGTGGTTATTAGTTGCTTGTTGACAATGAGTCAGAACTTCAAATTTTATAAGGTAATGATCGGACTTTACTTTAGTGTACGAGAGTACCATAACTTTGGAGGTGGTGACACCCCGTACAAGCACTACATCTATCGTATTACCGTTGCGATGTGTGGGTTCATTTATTATTTGTGTAAGACCACAGCTATCTATTATAGTCTGGAGCACCACGCACGGAGGGTCTGACGGGGTGTTCATATGGATATTAAAATCCCCATTATGATTATATTGTCGGCGTGCGTCACTAGATAAGCAACAAACTCTGAAAATTCACTGATAGAGTCCGAATAGGGCTCAGGGGGGCGGTAGATAACAGTCAGGTAGAGATGTAGCGGTGTGACAGACCTCATAATAAGCACCTCAAATGATTTATATTTATTACTTAGGTTAGGGGTAAGGTTAAGGTTTTCATTGGATATTAGTGCGACCCCTCCACCCATTTTAAGGGGATGGGCAACATGTGCCTTCGTATAGTTAGGAGGAGACGCCTTGTTAAGTGGGAAAAATTCATCTGGTTTTAGCCAGGTTTCGCTGAGACCAATGAAGTTAAGATTGTTGTCTCTAATGACCTCATTAACTAATTATGTTTTGGGAGACAATGATCTGTTGTTTGAAAAGCCCATATTATAAGTAGTGGACTCTTTTGAGGGATTTGCGTTAATGCTATCTGTAGTACTGATGTTAATAACATTACGTTTATTTTGTGTAATGCGCCTTAAATAATTTTGATCATATCTAGGAATTGATATGATGGGGATCTTGAGCTTATTTGCTTGGTGCTGCGATGGATTGAACGCGTCATAATTTGCCACCTCAGTAGAATGCATGTCCATTTCTGGCACAGTCACTACAGAAAAAACATTATGTGAGTTGTTTATTATTCTAGGAGAAATGCTATGTGTGCAGGTATTTTCCAGCCTGGTGCTGGTTAGTTCTAGTTTAACTGACTCCTCACCCGGACTAACAGTCACTGTAATTGCCTGTGTCCGAGCTTGCTCTAGTGTAGTTAGCAGAGGTGTGGACGCTAGTCACATGACTTGGACTCGAGTCAGACTCGAGTCAGGAATTTGTTGACTTTAGACTCGACTTGACAAAATGTAAAGAGACTTGCAACTCCACTTAGACTTTAACATCAATGACTTGTGACTTCACTTGGACTTGAGCCTTTTGACTTGACATGACTTGCTACTTTCCCCAAAACCCAAAGATTAAAAAGTTATTCAGGAGCGCTCCGTATCTTTCATTTTGTACGTGTCTGTCTATCTATCAGCGTGTGTGCTCTCAGTACAATAGCTAATCAAATTAGATCTACGTTGTTTTCATCCCACAGCATTCATTCAATCAAATTGCAGGACAACCACCGAATAAGAGTTGTCAAACAACGTGCCAGTGAGAAAAAATTATACCAAAGTTGGTTTCGTTCGGGTATAAAAACTACGACTTGGTCAACAAAAAACGAATTGCAGTATGCTAAACATGCAGTTCGAATATTACAGACGGAGACACAACAACTTCCAACTTCATTCGACATTTGAAGATGCACAAAGAAGGGTAAGTTTTGAATGTAAGCTAACGTTTATTGGCTAAGTAACATGACTTTTATTTGCTGTGTATTTAAATCAGTGAGGCTGTAAACTCACTGCTAACGTTATAACCATAGACATCTTCTAAGGGTACACAGCATCGAGCACCACTGCCTACTGGCGCTGACAAGATGCGGGGCCGCCATCTTGGAGTGGTGATCCGCTCCACTCAGTGCAATTCATTTGGCAGGAGCAATGAACTGTCAGCGCATTTAATTCATCTTAACTCACTGAACACCACTGATTTTCACACGCTTTTTTGTCATACGTCTAGCTATGACAAAGGACACATGTTTTATTATTCATAGTTTGCTGAACAGTAACAGAATATTCTTATATGCTATAAGTGACCAGACGTCTGAGATCAAAACTGGGAATATAATCCCAGAAAAGGGGGGAAAAAACGGTCAGCTATTTTTAAGTTGAAGAAACAATATGATTAGGTTATATAAACATGCGTATATTCTACATAAACAATGTATGAATACATTAGATATCTATATATCTTATAGACTGTATCTCTGTTGCTGCAGCAGCAGCAGAGAGTTTATTCTGTCTTGACACTTTGTATCGATATTTTGTATTACATTCTTCCCTTAGATGATCATGTTTACAGTGATTGTTTTATATGTATTTTTTTATGTATGTTGCTTTGGACAAAAGTGTCTGCCAAATACTTCAACATAAACATATATAAACACCTGGAAGTCTTTATATCAGCTAAAACCACCAATCTGTTTCACTGGATTCAGAATAAAACCAAATTCTGTCTTACCCAACAATGTTAGTATTTGAATATTGTTACTTGAAGACTTATTCCTGGTTACAATTATACTGTTAAGAAAGTATTGTCTTATATTTTGCCTAAAATGAGAACACATCATAATCAGTGGCGGGGCTGAAAGTTTGTAAACCAAACCCCTGTAGGGGGTCATCCTCCCCCAGAAGATTTCTTTGTGATTTTCACATACAAATATTGAAGATCTTTGCTCCTTCTCAACTTTGTGGTAATATTATTTTCACAAAATACAACCAATAGTACGTTAATGTTAAATCTTACTTGTGAAAAGTAATCCCCCGATTCCTATTTTCCACAGTCCGCTCATTTGAGCAGGAAAACGCTGAACACCAGCCCTGCATCTTTGTTTTCTACCTGTCAACTGTCAGTTTAGGCTGCTTGCCGGCTCTGTCACGCCAAATTTCTTCCCTCTACAAAAACCTTCCCTCCCCCATTTACTTCCGGGGCTGCGTCCAATAAAATCACAAAGTTGCACCCTGCACGCGACTGTCCTGTTTTGCGCCTGTACAAAAAAAAAACAATAATCCATTTCTTCAGATTCCAGCAGCTGTCAAAGACGAAGTATCCTTCCAGCGACGGGCAGTCAAAGCCGAAGTGCTATCGATCGCTGTCAATGACGTAAGAGGAAACATGACTAGGAAGTAAATGGGGGAAAGAAGTTTTTGTAGAGGGAAGAAATTTGGCATGACAGCTCCTCATCACCACTTCAAAATGGCGGCCAAATTGCTCGTGTCACAGCAGCCAATGCTGCGTCTACTTATAAGATGTCTATGGCTATAACGTCATCGCAAACACGGCAATCTGTTGCATCCACTGCAGTTTGCTACCTTATTCATACTTTTTGTCAAGTGATTTTTTTAAGCAGGGTTGCATGAGGTACCTAAACATAATGTTACGTTAGTCAATGTATCACACAAAGTAACGTAACGTTAGACGGCGGTCAGCAGCACCGCGTAATAGAAACTACTGTGTAATTAGTTACGATGCAATATGCCATGGAAATACAATGTTAACACTTTTGTGCAAATAAGTACAGTTGCACTTGTTTTTTCAAATGTGTTTATTCTGTAAAGGAATGAGTTAAATGTTTAAATTGACTGGTTAATAGTGCTGTTATGAAGTGCAATGTCAGCACTATTTTTTTCCCTGCATTTTCAAATGCACTTGCTTTAATAAATAAATACAGCGTTTAAAAAGCATACTTGATCCCACCTCTGGTAGTTAGTCAAGCTCGACTCAAATAGTAGTCTATATTTTTGGAAAGAGTGATGGCGCCCTCCCGGTTAGTGTGAAGGTCGTGCCTTCTCAGCAAGCCCAATTATCAAAAAACATTAGTCCCTGTTCTCTACAAAAACTATCGAGCCACTTGTTTAAGCGAGACTAATCTGATATATATACAGTATATATATATATATATACCGTATATATATATATATGTATATACACTACCGTTCAAAAGTTTGGGGTCACATTAAAATGTCCTTATTTTTGAAGGAAAAGCACTGTACTTTTCAATGAAGATAACTTTAAACTAGTCTTAACTTTAAAGAAATACACTCTATACATTGCTAATGTGGTCAATGACTATTCTAGCTGCAAATGTCTGGTTTTTGGTGCAATATCTACATAGGTGTATAGAGGCCCATTTCCAGCAACTATCACTCCAGTGTTCTAATGGTACAATGTGTTTGCTCATTGGCTCAGAAGGCTAATTGATGATTAGAAAACCCTTGTGCAATCATGTTCACTCATCTGAAAACAGTTTAGCTCGTTACAGAAGCTACAAAACTGACCTTCCTTTGAGCAGATTGAGTTTCTGGAGCATCACATTTGTGGGGTCAATTAAACGCTCAAAATGGCCAGAAAAAGAGAACTTTCATCTGAAACTCGACAGTCTATTCTTGTTCTTAGAAATGAAGGCTATTCCACAAAATTGTTTGGGTGACCCCAAACTTTTGAACGGTAGTGTATATATATATATATATATATATGCCCGCCACCCGGGCGGTATTTATCATTATTATAATATAATTGTCATTTCCATTAAGAAAGTGTTGACTATTGTTGCCAGGAGTGCGTTCCTCACACTTTGTGTGCGCAGTTGCAGCAAGCAGAACGATGCTTTTAAGAAGTTAAAAAAATGTTTTAGAAAGACAATGCCTATATTTTTGTTAGGTAAAAAAAAAAGTTCTGAATTTATTTCAATGAATATTAACTTGTTAACGTTAAAGTGCTCAAATAGGGACGAGGGTGGGGTGCACAGTGAAACAGTGAACAATTTTGTGACAAAGATGAACCTTTATTGATTGATCTGCAGCCATGACAAAATATCAGAAAATCTCCATTGTCAACGACAGGCAGGAAAATAAAGATAAACACATAGCCTATGTTGTATGCATAGGCATAGGCTCATACGTTTTTAAGTTGAAATAAAAAAATAAATAAAAAATGTGCCTCACAAGCCTTAGGCTGTCAATCACGCGCACAAACTTAAATTATACGACAACATATGTATGTCATCCCTATTTAAACAAAAATAAATTAAATAAATAATAATAATTGAATTATAATGAAAATAGACAGTCGCGACAAACAAAGCAGGCTAAATAGCCTTACATTGTAGCCAATCGGAGATGCGCTTCACTTGAAAGCGAGGCCAAATAATTAACACACAGTAGTATATCTCCAATAGAAAAAAAACACAATAAACAACGCAATTGCCTTAATTCCTTTGCATTGTAGTGCGCCCAAACAACACGTAACCATCACAATGATTCAGCTGACCGAACTCAATTTAGGTTAGACATGGGCTTATTTGGTATAGCCTAGGTAACGTAGACTAATTCGTTTAACATATCCAACCGTATGTCTACTTACTTTTTTTTTTTTTTAGCACTATGCAGGAATAAAATGGCATCTACAGTGCCAGGATTCATGCAGGCGAGAGTGCCTGGCCTCTAAAATGCGCCCTGCTGCGCTGAAGGAGCGCTCACTTACGGCACTCAATTGTTGCTGGGACACATAGGATTCTCTTTATACATTTACTATGTATATATATTTCCGAATTGGTTCAACCGCCATCCGCCCGAATCTATTTAAAATCTATTTTTTTCGTCATTCATCCGCCCGACCCGCGGATTACCCGCGGACACCGCGGGTGTGTCCGCAAACCGCGCATCTCTAATTTAAATGATAAATAATGATAAATGGGTTATACTTGTATAGCGCTTTTCTACCTTCAAGGTACTCAAAGCGCTTTGACAGTATTTCCACATTCACCCATTCACACACACATTCACACACTGATGGCGGGAGCTGCCATGCAAGGCGCTAACCAGCAGCCGTCAGGAGCAAGGGTGAAGTGTCTTGCCCAAGGACACAACGGACGTGACTAGGATGGTAGAAGGTGGGGATTGAACCCCAGTAACCAGCAACGCTCCGATTGCTGGCACGGCCACTCTACCAACTTCGCCACGCCATATATATATATATATGTAACAGTCAGCGTTCTGCGTTGTGTATTTTCTTAGTGAGGCACACACACCGGAGTTGAATCACGGGGATTTATTCACCTTTTTTTTGGAAAAAACAAAAACAGGGCGTCACACACAGTCCACGGCAAACGGAATCTCTCTCCATAGCTCCAAGCGTCAGTGCTCACTCAATTCAATTATACATGTTTAAATGTGGAAATGGAAATAATAATAATAAAGGTAAAAAAAAAAGCATAATAGTCTCAAATAAATTAATTAAATAAAACACAGTATATAAAATATATACTTCAGCAAATAACAATATATATTAAGAAAAAGGATCCTTAAATGTGCAGCAATACACCTCATCTTTCCCACCCACATCAATTATTTTTTATATTTTTTATACAATAAACTAGGCCAAAAAAACTCATAACAGACATACCTTTTTTTGGAAAAAACAAAAACAGGGCGTCACACACAGTCCACGGCAAACGGAATCTCTCTCCACTAAAGAATAAAGAAAAAAATACACACTCATATAAATGCTACAGCGGCACACAAGATGTCCACACAGACACACAGCAGAGCCCCTGACCCGTGCACAAACTCATGAGACAGGAGACCCCACAACAACTGCAGCTAGCAGTAAGCTAACCAAGCTAATCCACACATCCTTTAGCATACAAAAGTTCGTTTTTGTTTCAACAATTCAACAGCCATTCGGGAATTCAACACACATGCACACCAACAAGTCACAAAACACTTTTAAAAACGATAACCAAAAAGTTTATAAAAAAACAAAAGGAGAGAGACATAAACGTGACTTACCAGCTCCGAGCGTCAGTGCTCACTGAAGCTGGTCACAAAGGTGCGACGCCAAATCACCCCCCAGGGAAACAAAAAGGTATGTAACGGAAAATAATAGAGTGGAACTTATTTACAATGAGAAACACTTTTGGGGAAGTTCACAACAAAAAATGTTGTGAATAATTGACCAAAATTAAAATAAAATAAAATAAAATTTAGCTCGGCTACATATATATATATATATATATATATATATATATATATATATATATATATATATATATATATATATATATATATATATATATATATATATATATATATATATATATATATAGCATATTCACCATATATGACAAAAATACATACAAATATGTTGTTGCATACATTTTTTTATATAACCATGGATAATAATCCTAAAGGATAATATTGACATCTCAAAACTAAAATGTATAGTTTTGTTTTTTCAACTGTATAAATTTTAAAGGCCTACTGAAACCTACTACTACCGACCACGCAGTCTGATAGTTTATATATCAATGATGAAATCTTAACATTGCAACACATGCCAATACGGCCGGGTTAACTTATAAAGTGACTTTTAAAACTTCCCGGGAAATATCCGGCTGAAACGTCGCGGTATGATGACGTATGCGCGTGACGAAGTCAGAGTAACGGAAGTTATGGTACCCGTAGAATCCTATACAAAAAGCTCTGTTTTCATTTCATAATTCCACAGTATTTTGGACATCTTTTGCAATTTGTTTAATGAACAATGAAGGCTGCAAAGAAGACAGTTGTAGGTGGGATCGGTGTATTAGCAGCGGACTACAGCAACACAACCAGGAGGACTTTGTTGGAGCGCTAGCCGCGCTAGCCGCCGACCTCACCTTGACTTCCTACGTCTCCGGGCCGCCAAACGCATCGGGTGAAGTCCTTCGTCCTTCTGCCGATCGCTGGAACGCAGGTGAGCACGGGTGTTGATGAGTAGATGAGGGCTGGCTGGCGTAGGTGGAGAGCTAATGTTTTTAGCATAGCTCTGTGCGGTCCCGTTGCTAAGTTGCTAAGTTAGCTTCAATGGCGTCGTTAGCACAGCATTGTTAACCTTCGCCAGCCTGGAAAGCATTAACCGTGTATTTACATGTCCACGGTTTAATAGTATTGTTGATTTTCTATCTATCCTTCCTTCTATTTGAGGGGCGGCATGGCGTAGTGGGTAGAGCGGCCTTGCCAGAAACCTGAGGGTTGCAGGTTCGCTCCCCGCCTCTTACCATCCAAAAATCGCTGCCGTTGTGTCCTTGGGCAGGACACTTCACCCTTGCCCCCGGTGCCGCTCACACCGGAGAATGAATGATGAATGAATGAGTTGTAAAAATGAATGATGGGTTCTCACTTCTCTGTGAAGCGCTTTGAGTGTCTAGAAAAGCGCTATATAAATCTAATCCATTATTATTATTATTATTATTATCCTTTATTTTTTTGTTTCTATATACAGTTAAAGCACGATGCTATCACGTTAGCTCGTAGCTAAAGCATTTCGCCGATGTATTGTCGTGGAGATAAAAGGCACCGAATGTCCATTTTGCGTTCTCGACTCTCATTTTCAAGAGGATATAGTATCCGAGGTGGTTTAAAATACAAATCTGTGATCTACAATAGAAAAAGGAGAGTGTGGAATCCAATGAGCCAGCTTGTACCTAAGTTACGGTCAGAGCGAAAAAAGATACGTCCATCACTGTCTCTCAAGTCCTTCACTGTAACGTTCCTCATCTACGAATCTTTCATCCTCGCTCAAATTAATGGGGTAATCATCACTTTCTCTGTCCGAATCTCTCTCGCTCCATTGTAAACAATGGGGAATTGTGAGGAATACTAGCTCCTGTGACGTCACGCTACTTCCGGTACAGGCAAGGCTTTTTTTTATCAGCGAGCAAAAGTTGCGAACTTTATCGTCGATTTTCTCTATTAAATCCTTTCAGCAAAAATATGGCAATATCGCGAAATGATCAAGTATGACACATAGAATGGATCTGCTATTCCCGTTTAAATAAAAAAAAATCATTTCAGTAGGCCTTTAAATATATTATTGCATAAAAATATTTAATACTGTACATTTCTTTAAAGTGGTCATATTCCGCAAAACCCACTTTTCCTGCCTGTTTTTGTGTATAATTGCCAAAAATGGGAATTCAAACCATGATTAGATTTTTTTTTTTTAAACATTTTTGCCGTTTTGAGATTTGAGGCGACTTGAGACATTTAGCAACCTGTGACGTCAGCGGATATCTCCATACATGGTAGAATTCTGCGTGAGTCTGCCATTTTTATTTCCTGTAGCGGCAGTTGTCTAAAGTCTAGTCTAAAGAAACATATGTCCACGATGAGACCGATAAGCTCGTATAACTCAATTGACAAATGTAATGGTACATTAGTGATGTCGCATTAGCGTGACCTGACTGCATGTAAATGAGACGAACAAGCCACTGCCTGTTTAGTGCCTGGTTTACTAAAGGTTTGCGTGAACTAAAACACGTGCAAACTTGATAGAACATGCAAAATTGATCTACTGAACATGTGCAAAGTGGATTGCTTCTGTTAAGTGAGTAGATTAAGGCGTGCAATCCATGTTGCGTCTCGGTTTTCATTAATATGCAGAATATATGCTGATCATCAAAATGCCCACAACACTGGGAGGACAAGATACAAATCTAATTATTCAGAACACACAATGTGATATATCAACACTCATTGCCGTTTTGCAAGCACTATATAGTGTTTTTTTAGCACATGCAAACAGACAGTTCCACACACGGCTGCAGGATCAGACATTGGACAGACGAGAATCCTCTGTCATACATGTGTATGTCAAAGTTTGGGAAGGTCAGAAATAAAAAAAATATTAGACATACTGTCTATTCAGCAACATCATCACATAATTTTATAGCTGTTAAAGGACTTAAAGAGCTGATTAAAACAAAATAAATTGATGCATTTTGGTGTCCTTTGATATTTTTTTAATGATGTTCGGTTATTTTCACTTAGAATATATATTAGTATAATGTTTTATATGACAAAACCTTCTTTAAAAATGCATTTTTTGCGTCTTAAGAGGATTAAGTGCAGCTTCTCTCCAATAAGCTCACCTTCAGCTGTAAAAAAATAAAATAAAAAGTGATGTCAGTGTAAATGCACTGCACGGCTGCTTCTAAAATACCCATAAAAAGTGGTACCTATATCTCTCCTGCTTGTTTGAAAACATAGCAAACCCCATAAGGAGCATGACAAGATGAATGTGCAGTAAATGAGTGTCGCCATGGTGATGCCCTGTATAGAACACGCAAAATCTTCATTTAAAGAAGGCGGTCTGAACCACTTTGTCCTAGTAAATGACACGCAACACGTCCACTAATAGTACATGCTATTTGGTCGATTGCACACGCTGTTTAGCGCAAACTATTTACATCTTTTTTTCATTGTATTTTTATTGACATCCAGCATCAGACATTCCTATCCCTTACATCATATTCACATACATCATATATCTGTTGTCTGCCCTAAATGTCCAAATGTTTTTTGTTTATATCCCAACCATACCACCCCTCCCCAAAAAAAAAGTAACAGCAAAAAAACAAAAAAACAACAACAAAGTAATATCTACAAATACATCAATTAAATATATTTACATCTTAATACCTCATGTCCTTATAATGTTATGTTGTTGCATGGATGCATAGTCCTTTCAAAACAGGACACAGACAATAAATGAACACTTAACACACTCAGACTGTAGTTTTTTTAATTTTTAATTTGGTTTGATATGTTGTATTTTTCAAATTATTTTTTGTTTCAATTACAAATACTAACCTTTCACTGAAAAATGTAAGTTAAGTCCTACACTAATGTTTCTGCAAAAAAACAGTAACATCTTTTTATACTTTAAATCCATAATGAAGCAACTTGTCCGCTTCTGTTTTCCAGTAGGGTGACTGAAAGACAGTCAAACAGATGGACTGTGTGTGTGTGTGTGTGTGTGTGTGTGTGTGTGTGTACAAGGACCATGGAGTCAGTCAGTCGTCCCTTTGGGCAGAGAAAATTGTCCACAAATGGACAGCTGCGCCCACGGCACGACATACTGGAAGTATGACCTGACCTTGGCCATCTAAAAAAAAAAGTTTGATCCATGGTCACACACACACTTGTATCACCATTCCCACCGGTCACTTCCTTAGCTACACCGGCACAATCATTCATGCCAGGCTATCGTCACATAGGTTTTTTTATACGTTTTGCAAAATGTATAACATGTACTACTGTATAAAATGAAATACAACTAAAATAAAGTACAACAACTCACTGACACACAAAGGAAAGAGAAAATAACGCTTTTTGCAGAACGATACGGTCATTTAGAGGCATTATATAGGCACTGCATGGTGTTTAATATATGTATTCAAAGTAGCACACAACTGCAAAATACAACTAAAATGAAATAAAACTACACAAACGTGTCATGGAAAGATTTAAAGAAAGGTGTTTGCAGAGTGGTGCTGTCATTTTGTGGCGTTTTATCGGCACTGCATAGTATATTTACAATAGTACACAACTGCGGAATAATACTAAATGCAACTCAAATAAAAGTACAACTATGCAGACAACTCATGGAAAGGGAACAAGAAGGTGTTTGCAGAGCCATCCCTTTCATTTAGTGGTGTTTGACAGGAACTGTGCAGTTTTACAAAGTATTTACTGCTGTATACAAATCTAAAATAAAGTAAAACTAGTCACAGACTGAATTGAGAGGTGGAAAGGAAGTTATATAAGGGTGGCTTCTGTCACCGAGTGGTGTCTTATAGGTATGGAATTGTGGAAAAGATGTATATTAACATTGGAATAGTGCCGTATAATAAGACTAAAATAAATCAAAACTACTCACAGACACATAATACAAGTGGATTTACATTAGAATAGTGCCATATAATAAGACTAAGATCAAACAAAATTACTCACAGAGACATAATTTTACTATAATAAGTGTATTTACATTGGAATAGTACCATATAATAAATAAATAAAAAATCTAAACTACTCACAGACACAGAATACAAGTATAGTAAGTGTATTTACATTGGAATAGTACGGTATAATACAAATAAAATAAAACAAAATTATCAGACACATAATACAAGTATAATAAGCGTTTTTACGTTGGAATAGTACCGTATAATAAAACAAAATTATTCAGGCACATAATACAAGTATAATAAGTGTTTTTACATTGGAATAGTACGGTATACTACAACAAAAAATAAATAAAAACTACTCGCGGACACAGAATATAAATATGATAAGTGTATTTACATTACAAGCTGCTTTGTCAAATGTATTTACATATGTACTTAAAAGGTATTGCTCATATTGTCCGCATTATGCTTTCCTGTACGTCACAGTTAAACAAATTACGACTATCGCCCTCATTTTCCTCCCTCTGCAGTGGTATCACCAAAAAGCCAAAGAAAAAGAAAAACCTTCAGATGGCGTTGGTGTGACTTTTGAGGCGTAATTTCCTCGGAAATGTCCAAATTGCACAACTTGAAATATATAAATTAACCACAAAAATCAAGGTCGTTTCCATGAGATACGTAAATTAATATGTAATTCATAAAATGTTAAATGCATCCAACAAGAAAGAGTTTTGTGGGATTTGGAATAAAAATAAGATCATTTGAATGATAAAATAAACGGGAAATATCTCATATAAAAACATTTCAACATAATGCAGCAAGAAACACGTCAATAATGAATAAAGCAAAATATGTTTTCGACCAAAAATGACTTCATATTCTCTCCTGCTCACTAGTGTTACCATATCTGAGTTATTGTGCATAAATATGGGGAAACAACTACAAATGTACGCTTCATTTACTATTGGTGTTACAAAAAAGATCAGTTAGAATAATACATAATGTTGGATATAGAGAACATACAAACCCTTTATTTATTGAATCAAAAATATTGAAATTCAACGATTTGGTGCATTTGATGTACAAAGCAAATAGAGGAGGGGGGGGGGGGGGGGGGGGGGGTTACCCACATATGCGGTCCTCTCCAAGGTTTCTCATAGTCATTCACCGACGTCCCACTGGGGTGAGTTTTTCCTTGCCCGTATGTGGGCTCTGTACCGAGGATGTCGTTGTGGCTTGTGCAGCCCTTTGAGTCACTTGTGATTTAGGGCTATATAAATAAACATTGATTGATTGATTGATAATATGCTACCCAAGAATGTACAACTATTCTTCTCAACAAAAGAGGAGAAATTTAAGTTTAGATGAAAATATAACTTAAAACATTTGTATGCGCGTACAACACTTAAAACATTTAGTATATCAGTATGTGGAATTCAATTATGTAATGAATTAAGTAAATAAATCAAATATACTGATATGATTCAGTTTAGGGAACTGTTCAAACTACAAGTGTTCACAAAGTACAAAGAAGAATCCTGATAAACAGCCTGAACCTTTTTGAAACAAATAAATAATCTTATTCGTCTCATAGGTGAACCACAAATTACTTAACTTTTGATCTATGAGAACTTAAATGATTTATATATTTAATAATGATTTACTTACTCATTGTATATACATGTATCGATTTAATCGTTGATTTATTTACTGTCGTGTTACAAGCAGAGAACAAACAAATGGGTTAAAAACCGCTGCGATGCGAAAAGGGGTAGGTTTAAAAAAAACGAGAAATATGTGACTTATTACATTGTAATTATCTTGTATGCATGTTCCACATCAACTGACAACAACTGATTGTATGTATCTTTTTAACATCCTGACCCAAACTACATGTATCCATTTCTCAGTGCGCACACGCACACGCACACGCACACGCACACGCACACACACACACACACACACACACACACACACACACACACACACACACACACACACACACACACACACACACACACACAGCATTGCTGACTGGTCCATTGAGTCATCAGTGACCTTCCGTGGGATTAAAGTTGCCAATTGACCAAATCACTGATCTTTAAAAGCAACCAACGGGGAAAAAGGTCACAATTTCAGAAGAAAAACTTAGAATTTTGGCAGTAATATAATAAAAGTCGTAATTTTACTCAACGCAAATCAAAATGTTGCAAGAAAAACGGAACATTTGTGCAATATTATGATAAAAGTTGGAATTGTACTCAATTACAGTCGCGATTTCACAAGAAAGGCTTAAAATGTGGGCAACTTTATGAAAAGACAAAAGTCACAATTTTTTAAGAAAACTTTAAAATGTTGGCAATCTTATAATAATAATTGGAATTTTACTTGTACTCAAGAAATGTCACTATTTTAGATAAAACAACATCAAAATTGACAATATTGTGATAAGTCAGAATTTTATATGACAAATGACATCATTTTGCATTATGCAGTAAAGTAATAACTTTACATAAAAAAGTAATAATTTTACATAAAAAAGTAATACTTTTACGAGAAAATATTGCAATATTACAGAAACAGAAAGAATATGAGAAATTGTTTCCAATTTTATAAGAAAAAAGTCGACTGCTTTCAGTTCATTTTTTTATTTTTTGTTTGTAATTAGTTTTTAATCTTCGTTATTTACTTCAAGTTATTACAGTATGTCGCTATATACATATTTATTTATTTATTAATTAATTTTGGCCAAAGGGGGCGCATTTCAATTTCTTACACACACTTGTAATTACATATGTTGGCCAGAGGGGGAGCACTCCAAATTTTTAGACACACTTGTTATTTCATATGTTGACCAGAGGGGGGGCACTTTTAAAACCGACACACAGTCCATTTGAAAAATCCCTCCTTTTTGAGACCACCCTCATTTTGATAGATTTCACCACCAGGGGTGCAAATGAGATCTCAATTTTTTTTGTTTTTTGTAATGTGCTTAAGGCCGATGAAAAACGAGTCACGGCCCACAGATGACCCCTGTGCCGCACTCTGGGCAACCCAGCTGTAGACGCTAACTATTAATGGCCACTATAGTCTTAGTACCGTAGTGTATTTGTTCATCCTATGGTCACATATGGGACGCGGGTTGTCTTACGTCAGCACCGGAAGTCGTAAAATCAGCTGTTCACCTGGCGGGCTTTTTCGGAGATGAATGTCACACCTGGGTGAAGTTTTGTCTGGATTTCGTCTGTTGTCTTGTCAATTCCTGTTTTATTTTGAAAGGTCAACTCTCCCTCTCATTTCAGGTCACTTGCCCTTCCTCCTGTTTCACTGGTCTGATGTCTCTCCTGATTGCCTGACTGTGCCCACCTGTGTCACACTCCCTCATGTGTATAAATGGCTCGTCCTCCTCTTGTCTTGTGCCAGAGTGTCTCGTTACTTCGTGTGCGTACCTCCAGCGTTTCCTTGCCATAGCAGTGTCCACAGCCACGTATCTTGTACCTTTTTTGGATCCACGGGAGTGTTTTGATTTGTAAGTTTTCTCAGGTAAGAATAGCTTCCTAGCATCACCTCCATTGGAGCGGCTTTTGTTATACTTAGTAGTTTTTTGTTCATAGCCCCTTTTTCCCTCCGTAGACGGAGCGTTTTTGAGTTATTGATATTTTTGTTAGTTTAGAGCTCAGGTCAGTTGTGTTTTTTATAGCCTGTTTGTTTCTCCTGTTTTGGACCCCTTCCCTTGTCCAAATAAATATATTGTCTTAAAATCCTGCATCTGTGTTCAGAGTCCTGTTTTGGTCGTGACAATGAATAAGGAAGTCCTCCTTTAGCTGCAGTCTTTTTTTAATCATAGATTGCTGCCTTTGCACCTGTCAATGTTTACTTTTGTACGCACATTAAATCAACAAAAAATCCTGACTTTGGAGCAATGTTCACGGACTCTAGTATTTGGCTCTCAATTAAATGCAATGGTTTTCCGTATTAGGACCATGATTTCGATCCTAACTTGTTCACCGGTCCTCATATGGAAGGTACTTTTCCTTGTTGATGTCTCAAGAAGGGTAGAAATACAAGAACACACACACACACACACACACACACACACACACACACACACACACACACACACACACACACACACACACACACACACACACACACATTCTTGTTTTCGTCGTGTTTGGGCGGTATAGCTCGGTTGGTAGAGCGCCGTGCCAGCAACTTGAGGGTTCCAGGTTCGATCCCCGCTTCCGCCATCCTAGTTACTGCCGTTGTGTCCTTGGGCAAGGCACTTTACCCACCTGCTCCCAGTGCCACCCACACTGGTTTAAATGTAACTTAGATATTGGGTTTCACTATGTAAAGCGCTTTGAGTCACTAGAGAAAAGCGCTATATAAAATATAATTCACTTCACTTCACTTCACATTCTTGAGACTTTGGCAAAATGCCTCCCTCTTTAGGACCACCCTTTCTAGATATATAAAGATTTGTATTTACAACATTAACAATATCTACATACTATGCAAATAGAAAAAAGGTAAGTTTTTGGCAATTTTATTTTTTTGAATTTTTTGTTTTGTAATTGTTTTTTAATCTTCATTATTACAGTATGTCTCCATGTACATATTTATTTTACAAAGGTCCACTTAGGAGTTTTAGGGAAACAATCACCATTAAAGCATGACTTTGCACGTTTGGACAGGACAGCGGGGCAGCCATGTGACAGGGCGGGGGGGGGGGGGGACTCTAGTATTTGGCTCTCTATTAGATGCAATGGTTTTTCCGTATTGGGACCATGATTTATGTCCTAACTTGTTCACCGGTCCTCATATGGAAGGTACTTTTCCTTCTTGATATCTCAAGAAGGGTAGAAATACAATCCCCCCCCCCCGCCCCCACACACACACATACACACCATTGCTGACTGGTCCATTGAGTCATCAGTGACCTTCCGTGGGATTAAAGTTGCCAATTGACCAAATCACTGATCTTTAAAAGCAACCTACGGGTAGAAGAGGAGGGGGGGTGACACTAGTGACCACCCCCATGCTTTACTGAAGACACTCTCACACACACACACACACACACACACACACACACACACACACACACACACACACACACACACACACACACACACACACACACACACACACACACACACACACACACACACTCCATCCACCTCAGCCTCTAATCAAGGAGCAGGCATGCTCAGTGACGCTAACGAGAAGCGACATCTCCACAGCGCTCGGGGCAACGACCAGCTCGGCTGTCGAGACCGCCGAGAGAGTCCGCCAGGCACGCACTGAGGCAAGGTTAGCTGTTTTGGGAGGAGGCGGGGGTGTAGGGGTGGGAGAGGGGGGGGGGGGGGGGTCGGGTGATCACATGAGCGAGCGAGCTGGTGGATGCAAGTGGACTTGATGAAGACAGTCCTTCCACCATGAGATACCTCCTGCATCTTTATTTGCTTGTGACGACAAACTAAACACTCGCCTCGGCCTCCTGAAGCATCCAGCAGCCCTCAGGGGTCTACTGGCAGAGTGCTGCCCCCCCCCCCGCCTCCCATCTCCTGCGGAACACAGTTTAACTTCTGTCATCTAGATGAAGCAAGCGAGTCAGTCTGGCAGCCAGGAGAGGATGTGACAGGCCGGTAATGGACAGGACAAAGAGGGGATTTATCAAGTATTAGTAAACCTTAATAATTCACCGCGCCAAAGACCCCCGGCAGACCCCCCTGGATCCCAAGCGCCCATCGCTCTTCATCACAGCAAGAAGAACATTTACTGTACCGTGTTAGAACAAAAGTCTCCTATACAGGATGACTTGAATATTTTTTGATTGACAGGCAGCACATAAACAGAAAATAAGCAGACGACCCCCTCAAAAAACTAATCTTTCCAGGAATATTCCACAGGAGGTGTACAAATATTCAGCATGTTGCAAAATGCAAGACAATTGTTTGCTGGGTCTGCTGCTAATGGATGATAGCGGCAAAATAAAATATAGCAATTTGACATTTTTCCAGCACTGAAAGATGCTTTGACAAGACGTGACTTGTGAGTACAAACAAAAGTGTGTTTGTTTCCTACAGTAAAATATGTTGGAATAGGTTTAGTAAGTAATTCAGAGGGTCTCCAACATGCATCACCATTATACAATATCCTACTCTAATACCCTACTGTGCAATATTACCCTTCGAGTGCAATACATCCGACACTGATTGTTATTTATTACTCCGGTACTCTTGTCTTGTTCTGTATATTGTACAGTATTTTGTATAGTGTTTTATATATTGTACAGGATTGCTTATTATTTTTATTGATTGGTAGTCGGTTTATTTCAATTCTTAGTTTTATCTTTATTACCTCTTGGGTAATTTATTTTTATCCCATATTTGTTCCCACTACCGCACCTTAAATTGGACTCCTTAATCTCGTTATATGCAAATACAATGACAATAAAGTCCATTCTATTCTATTCTACCATTAGAGCTGCTTTGACAATACGAACGGTGAGGAGAGCTATTTGTGTTGTATTTTTTATTTTATTAGTATCTGTCATTAAATAAAGGGATTAAGTCAGAGTTATATATATATATATATGTATATATATATATATACATATATATATATATATATATATATATATATATATATATATATATATATATATATATATATACATATATATATATATATATATATATATACATATATATATATATATATATATATATATATATATATATATATATATATATATATATATATATATATATATATATATATATATATATACTAGCACAGTTTTCATTGCATAAGGACTTCAGGGAAACGAGGCGTTATTGAACCAGATTTAGTTCTAACAGAAAAGGCAAATTTGAGTGAGGCGGTTTGTAGATAATTGAGGTCATAACCGTGTTGTAAGAAAAGAGAGCTCCCCTCGCGGCCACCAGCCAGCAATTACCAGATATCAGAGCAGAGCAGGTCACTGTCAGTCACACCAACATGGAGGTAGTGGAACTCCCTTTGCTGTGTGATGACTGCAGCTTTGGCTGTGAGTGGCAGTCGCAGTCATTAGATGCGCCCACTGGCTGCTCTTTTTACTCCCCTCTTGTCTGCGCGCTGATAGTGGGGTGTGACGGGTGTCAGCACGGAGGCCTGGTCCAGTCTGCTGTGGCCTCGTGTGACAGCAATGCCGCCTGACCAGTCCAGCCCTGACCCCCTCCCGCATGGCCCCGAGAGACGTGGAGGGTGATGCGGACTGGCACCGCGGGGGCCTCCCTGGCTGGTGCCTTTGCTGGTGGTCTCCGTGGCCTATTAGTGTCTCGCTGTGGGCCTGTCACACTGACAAAACAGGGAGCTGTCAAATTAAGTAGGGGCTGAATAACCGGAGATATATGGACTCAAACGCACCGAGGGGACGTGGGGAGGAGGACCAGGATGAGGGAAGCACCGGTGCTAATGTCGACGGTAAGTGAGAGTGACAGCTTGAGAGCTGATCGGAGAGAGAGCGAGCGAGAGAGAGAGAGAACGAGGTCCCCATTTATGAAGTGTAGCTGATAATGGGGGGTCCTGAGGAGACTTGCTGAGGGCCAGAGGTGGACCAACACGTGGAAGACGCTTCAGGTTCTGTCCTAAACAGCTTGGAGTTGCAGTACTCCACCTTAATGATAACTGACTGTGTGTGGGTGTGTGTGTGTGTGTGCGCAGGTGTGTTACACTTTGCATGGAGTGCTGATCGTTGGTTCAAATGTTCCGACTTTCAGATGAAGACCACTGGAGGCTGCCTGCATAAACTTTTCATATTGTTTGAAAAAAGTTTATTTCCAGAAAAACACGAGGGTGAAGGCCCAAACAAAACCACAGTGGTCTTCACTGTGGTTTTATGCACGCACGCACGCACACACATATTGTTGTATTTGTTACCTTCTTGAGACCACCGAAAAATGCCTACCTCTTTAGGACCACCCTTTCTAGATATATAAAGATTCGTATTTACAACATTAATAATATACACAAACTATGCCAGGGGTCGGCAACCCAAAATGTTGAAAGAGCCATATTGGACCAAAAATACAAAAACAAATCTGTCTGGAGCCGCAAAAAATTAAAAGCCATATTACATGTGTCATGAGATATAAATGTAATTAAGAGGACTTAAAGGAAACTAAATGACCTCAAATATAGCTACAAATGAGGCATATGCAATATGTACATATAGCTAGCCTAAATAGCATGTTAGCATCGATTAGCTTGCAGTCACGCAGTGACCAAATATGTCTGATTAGCACTCCACACAAGTCAATAACATCAACAAAACTCACCTTTGTGCACTCATGCCCAACGTTAAAAGTGTGGTGGACAAAATGAGATAGAAAAAGTGGCATAAAACACGTCCTAGAAAGTCGGAGAAAGTTATACATGGAAACAAACTATACGGCGAGTTCAAGGACCGCCAAAATTAGTAGGACAAAACGGCGCTCGCCAAATACTCGAATCAGTGAAGCATGTTTAATATAAACAGTGTGATTTATAACAATTAGCGAGGTTTATGTCATGTTTGTCCTCCCACAGAAAACATTCTGAAACAAAAAAAATTATTTTTTTCCCCTCATCTTTTTCCATTCTTCATACATTTTTGAAAAATCTCCAGAGAGCCACTAGGGCGGCGCTAAAGAGCCGCATGCGGCTCTAGAGCCGCGGGTTGCCGACCCCCGAACTATGCAAATATAAAAAAGGTAATCTTTTTTGTTTGTTTGTTTGTAATTGGTTTTTGATCTTCATTATTTACTTCAAGTTATTACAGTATGTCGCTATATACATATATTTTTTTATTTTTTTTAAATTAATTTTGTCCAAAGCGGGCGCATTTCAATTTCTTACACACACTCATTACATATGTTGGCCAGAGGGGGAGCACTTTTAAAACCGACACACAGTCAATTTGAAAAATCCCTCCTTTTTGGGACCACCCTAATTTTGGTAGATTTCACCACCAGGGGTGCAAATGAGACTTTCTCTATCAGATGCAATGGTTTTCCGTATGGAAGGTACTTTTCCTTGTTGATGTCTCAAGAAGGGTAACAATACAAGAACACACACACACAAACGCACGCAGGCACACACACACACACATGCACACGCACACGCACACACACACAGTTCAACTTCAGGGACTGAAAACAAAAAAAACATTACAAAAACTGTTTTTGTATATATATATATATATATATATATATATATATATATATATATATATATATATATATATATATATATATATATATATATATATATATATATATATATATATATATATATATATATATATTAATTGGGCATATATATATATATATATATATATATATATATATATATATATATATATATATATATATATATATATATATATATATATGCCCAATTAATCTAAAATAGACTGTATCATAATATTTAATTTTATACATACGTACATACATGTATGTACATACAGTAAATAGTATAACTGTGTAACTCAAGGAGAAAAAAAAGGAGAAAAAGTTAAAAAGCAGAAATTAGACTATGCGTATGCAACTAAAAGTGTTATGGTCAAGAAATTTTAAAAAAAAAGGTAAAAATCAGAGAATGATGTCATGTTATGATGATCAATTATTTTATTTCCAGGTACATGATAAAAAAAAAAGTTGTGTTTTGGGGGGAAAAGTTATAATGTTGTGTTTGCTTTGTACTGATACAGGAAATATTGTTTTAAATAATATTTTTGAGATAAAATATGTTTGGTTATTACAATAAGGTTTTCTTTTTCTGGAACAGTCATCACCGACAAATACAATTTTTGTCGTCATATTATATAAAAAAAGTCAGAATGTGACGGAATTAATCTGTCTTTTTCGAGAAAAAAGGTCGTATTTTAGATAGAAAACACATTTTAAAAAAGCCTCAGCAATGTTACTAACAGAGAACTATGTTGACATGAATAAAAAACTTATTTTTCCCAGAAAAAAGTCATAATATTAGGGGAAAAAAGAGAGTAATATGACGAGGATAAAGTTGTATTTTTTAGATAACATTTTTTGTAATAAAAATATAGATTAATTTGTTTGTGGGAAAAGTCATCATAAAGGAAATAAACAATTTTTTAATATATACCGTATTTTCTGGACTATAAGTGAAGTGAAGTGAAGTTAATTATATTTACAGTATATAGCGCATTTCTCTAGTGACTCAAAGCACTTTACATAATGAAACCCAATATCTATCCATCCATTTTCTACCGCTTGTCCCTTTTGGGGTCACAGGGGGTGCTGGACTCGGGCGGAAGGCGGCGTACACCCTGGACAAGTCGCCAATATTTAAGTAGGTGGCACTGGGAGCAGGTGGGTAAAGTATCTTGCCCAAGGACACAACGGCAGTGACTAGGATGGCGGAAGCGGGGATCGAACCTGGAACCCTCAAGTTGCTGGCACGGCCACTCTACCAACCGAGCTATGCCGCCCCAGTACAGTATAAGCCGCTACTATGAGGAAATAATGTGGAATTTTGTTTCCAAATAAAAAACTAAAATCCTAAGCATGTTAATTATAGAACAAAGAAACATCTTGTCATGAATAAGAGCTTTTTTCCCAGAATGCTGGGCGATTTTTTTTTTTTTAACAATTTTTTTTTTGTAATATTATGAGGATAAAGTTGCATTTAAAAAGAAAAAAAATCCTTACATTACAATAATGTGTTATCTTGTCTCATGAGATTGATTAAAAAGTAGTATTTAAAAAAAATAATTGAAAGATAGTTTTAGCAACAAAAAAGTTAGTTACATGGAGAAAGTGTTATGAAAATAAAGTCATGTTTTTTCCCCTTGGGAAAATAGTATTATTAATGTGTGAGGTATTAACCTTAGATCAGGGGTGTCCAAACTTTTTCCACTGAGGGCCGCACACTGAAAAATCAAAGCAAGCGGGGGCCATTTTGATATTTTTTAATTTTAAAAACCAATACAATATATGTATAAAAAATATACATTTAGGCCTTCACTCAGGCTTGATCCCAGGGACCCCAATGGGTATTGGTTAAAAACATATAAAAAATGTGTCATTATTCAGTATTATTATTTTTATTATTATTCAAGTTTTAAATCTCTAGATCAATCAATCAATCAATGTTTATTTATATAGCCCTATCAACATTAGGTCTACCTGTCAATATAAAGTTTTTAAAGATTTAAGTCGTATGCTCTTTTTCTTAAAGAAAACCCTGTTTTTTTATGGGAAAAACACAAAATATGCAATATTTTCATCCAATAACATTTTTAAGTGGAATATTTGAGATTATATAATAATTTGAGCCTTAAAAATGTCAATAACTCATAACACCATTGATTTTAATTCATTATTATTTTTTGAGCGATGACACTTAAAAACAAATCACACAAAAATTATTGGGGAACCAAAAGGGTCCTACTCATTAAAGTGTTAACATTTTTTACTGTTTACTTTTAACACAATAATCTCGAGACCAACTTCAGATCTATCCGTCAATTATAAGTTGTATTGTTGTTTATGTTTTTTGTTTGTTCGTTTTAGGACCTTCTTTAAAAAAAAAAAAAACAGCTCAATTTTTTATATGGCAAACACAAAATATGCAACATTTTCCCAAAAAAATATCTCAAAGTGCAATATTTAATGTGACGTAATTTGAGCCTTGAATAGGTCAATAATTCATAATAACATTGATTTTGATTCATTATTATTTTTTTAAGAAAGAAACAGCCTGCATGGCAGCTTTGTGTTATTAGAGTAAACATTGCAACATTTTCTTGTTACATTTCATCTGTTTGGTCTGTCATACCACTTTTTATGTTTTGAATTTTTTTTAATCGTATTTTAAAATGGGCCGTGGGGCCGTTAAAAAATGACCTGCGGGCCGCAAATGGCCCCCGGGCCGCACTTTGGACACCCCTGCCTTAGATTGATTCATAAATGTAGGATTATTAGCATGAATACTTTGCTGATCCAGAGTACGAGAATGCGTCATGCTCATGTGTTTACACACTAAAGTGATCGATCAAACGTTGTGTGCGCGCGTGTACATGTGTGTGTTTGCTGTGCGAGTGTGTTGCCACTCTGTGACTTCTCATGTCGCAGAGCGTTGGTGAGAGCGAGAGGCTGATGCACAATGGCAGCTCCCCCCTCGCAGCCACGGGCCAGCCCAGAGCCACTGCAGATGATAGTTTTAATTGCTTTCAATCTTTCAGGCTAGGCTCTGCCCACTGGCACAGGCTGCTTGTGTGTGTGTGTGTGTGTGTGTGTGTGTGTGTGTGTGTGTGTGTGTGTGTGTGTGTGTGTGTGTGTGTACCAGTGGCGTGTTTACGTGCTGCTTGTCTAAGGATGCTCCTCACATATGGGTAAGTGATGGATGTGTTTGTCCATTATGAGCAAAAGGAGGGGAGAATAAAGGCCTTGCAGTGCTACATAAGATGCACATATGTTTCTCACCAAACGGTGTGAGTGTGTGTGTTCTCATTAAAGAGTATGGTGCCTATGATTAAATAAACCTTTTTTTCCATAGAGCTTACGCGTGTGTATAAATAATACAACTCCAGCATTTCATGCAAAGACCTCAAAACATGCACTCGTGTCCTTAAAAGCATTTTATAGGCGGTGAACTACAAAACCAAGACATCAATAATTCACGGCAAAATGCCGAGATGGCATAACAACACCTAACAAACATCCACAATTTGAATTAAGAATTCAAAATTCAACACTCTTTTGCCAATATGGTCACATTTAAGCAGGATATAAACTCCTGTGTGTGTATGTGGCAAATAAATGTGACTAATAAGGCATTGCATTAAAATAACATGGATTTGAACTACAACAGTGGTTCTCAATCAATCAATCATCAATCAATGTTTATTTATATAGCCCTAAATCACAAATGTCTCAAAAGGCTGCACAAGCCACAACGACATCCTCGGTTCAGAGCCCACATAAGGGCAAGGAAAAACTCACAACCCAGTGGGACATCGATGTCTAAAAATTCTTTCACCAAGTACCACCACAAAGAAAACTAAAGTAAAAATAAATTAGCATAGCAAGCCTTAGTATTCAGTAAAAGTAGGGCGGAGTTTTTACTTAAGTGTATTTAACATGTTTGGCCACGAACATTACACACAGTTTGAATACAGGAAAACAAACTGTAGTTTAATTTGTGTAAAAGTTTGATTTTTTGTCATACCACTAGATCAGGTGTGCCCATTATGTCGATCATAGATCGCGCAGGGTGTGTCAGTCGATCGCCAGCCAGGCATTAAAAAAAATAGTCCTAAAAATTAACGATCAGCAATCTTCACCAAGACGTCACTTTCGTCACTTGATTGACATTCGCGACACCTGAGGGTCTTGAGAGATGACGCTGGCTGCTGTGAGATCATTATTAAGAAAAAATGACCGACAGGAAGGCGAGAAACACTTTTAATTTCGCATCGTACCTGCTGTCAAACCCCTAAAGACCGACCGCACAGTTCCTGTCTTCACAGTAAAAGCGCTGCTACATCCTGCCTGCGCTAATAAAATAAGAGTCTCAGAAAGCTGGCGTGCACAAGCTAGCATGCTACGGAGTTTGCCGTCAATGTGTTTCTTGTAAAGTGTATAAAAACAAATACAAATAAGATGCCAAAACCAACCACTTTCATGTGGTACTGAAAACAAAGGAGGACTTTTTTTCTCCTCCACAATGTGAATTGGAAATGTGGAAGTTATCAGCTCTACTGTGAATCCTGTCTGATTTGAAATCAATGCAAGTCATCAGAATAAGATATTACACCAACTTATGTTCTTGTCTTCATGAAAGAAAGGAATCTATAAGTTATGTAGATGGTTTGAGTTTATTTTGAACATGCATACAATTACAATATGATACATGTGTTAAACATGCTTGTATTTTTATTAAACACCTTTAACAAAAAACGTCTGTTTCATAAATAAATACATACTAGTGAGCACTGTATAAAAGATAAACCACAGAAACCTTGACTAATATATATATATATATATATATATATATATATATATATATATATATATATATATATATATATATATATATATATATATATATATATATATATATATATATATATATATATATATATATATATTCATTAGGTCAGGAAAAAACCCAGAGGCTATTTCATCCCTACAAGCCTGTTTTTCAGATTTCCCTGCTCTTCAGGGGAGTTTATAAACTCCCCTGCATCGTACAGTGAGATGTTTGTAATATTATGGTTTTCTTACATGGAAGCACACAATAAACATGTTATTGATAAAGAAATAACTCTGTGACACTGCCATTAACCATTGTAGAAAGCCAGTAAAAGCACCCCAAAAACGTAGAAAAGTATTTAATTCATGTAGAACACCACCCCCTCCCTGCCTGGTCTCACACACACACACACACACACACACACACACACACACACACACACACACACACACACACACACACACACACACACACACACACACACACACACACACACACACACACACACACACACACACACACACACACACACAGGCAGGCTTGTGGCCGCAGGGTAAATTAAGCCCTAACATTCCCACAGAGGCTAATCTCCATCCATTTAGAGGGCTGTAATATTTAATCAGGAGGCAATGGAGCGTCTCGCAGCCTCGTGCACACTGGCAGCACTCATATGTTTTTTTTGGGGGGGGTGGGGGGGGGGGAGCCCACAGGCCACTGACGAAGAGGAGGAAGAAGAAGGGCTAATCTGACGCTAAAAGCCGTAGCACGCTCGACCACAGATGTCCACGGAGGTTAGACAATTTGGCAATGTGTTTTTCTATCGTGCACTTTTATCCATGCAGGAGTTTGAAGCCTGATGTGTATTTGCCAATCATGTACCAGCTGATTGCATGGGCCAACTGTTGTACTTTTTCATTTTGTCTTCACAGCTTTTTTTTATTTATTTTTTTTCAATTTTGAACACAAATTACCGGGTATGTTACAAATACTTTTGGTCATCTTTTTTCATAACTTACATTTTTCATTACTTTTATTTTGTAAGGCAATCAGAGCTAGTTTTTGTTCTATTTAAATTAGATGCTAATTCTAAAAGTTTTATTGTTTTTTTATTACTCAAAACTGTGTTCTTTTATTTTGTTAAGTAATCCAAACTACTTTTTCTTTTTTTGCCTTTTTTTAAACGTATTGATTTTAAAAAAAGATTATTATTTTACTTACATTTGATTTATTTTCATTTTATGTGGTCATCACAGCTATTTATTTTAAAATGTATTTACTTTTTTTTTTCTTAACAATTTTGTTCCCACCTTAATTATATTGCAATTATTTTAATATATTATATTTTAAATTAATATTTTACTCAAATTTTTTGAGCTCATCTGAGCAACATATTTTTACCACTTAAATTATAATGCTAATTAATTGTATTATTTATCATTTTTTAAATTCATTATTTTACTTGAGTTGCATTTATTTTGTGAGGTCATCAGAATAATTTTTCTGTTTTCACCTTAATTATGATGCTATTTTTTTTACATCTCATTTTATTTAGTTTTTACTAATGATTTAAATACTGTATGTAATGTCTTTTTAAATTTCTGATGCATGAATAATGCAAAAGTTACTTTGGTCATTGCATGGATGTTATTTTATTGTCGTGGAGAGGCTCTCTGAAAAGAACGGTAAGTAATTATCGTTAAAAAAAAATGTTGTCTAGTGCTCCACACACAGTCATGTCGTGTACGCTACATACTTTATTATTATTATTGTTAATATTATTATTATTATATCCAAGACGTGACAAAAAGCCACAAAAACAGAAATACCGACTAAAGACATTATTCTCAAACCGTGTCAACAGCAACGATGCTAACGCAACAGGAGAGGTGTACAGGCTGGTCCACCACAATGATACAGCAGTACTAGAATGCTGTAGCATCTAAGGCTAATTATTTTTAGGTTAAATTGTTACACATTGTGGCTCTAAAATCTTGTAATTTGCCTGGAAGTATGATAATACTTTAGGACAAAACTCACCAAAAAGTCACAATAGCAACGATGCTTGTGCAAACAACATGTTGTGTCCTGGCTGGTCCACTACTATCATCAGACTACCAAAGGAGTACGAGATATTCTCTATACTTTATTACAAGGCAGCATTACAATCCAAAATAAGTTTGTTTTGATCAAATTGTTACATAGTGTGGCTTTATAGTCCAGTAATCTAGATAAAAAAAATAACAACATAGCAACAATGTTTGTTTGAACACAACATGATAGGTGTCCTGGCTGGTCCACCACTAATACAAGACCATTAAAGTAACAGTAGAGATACTCTACACAGCTTATTACGAGAGAGTGTTCAATCAAAATAAGTCATTGTAAGTTCAAATTGTTACATAGTGCGGCTTTAAAGGAGCCATATGTAGGAATCTGGCGAGAAATTTGTGTGCGCAATGACAAAGAAAACACCTTGTATCTTCTTAAAGTCAAATTGTTGACAGAAATCTGCCTGGCCCTGTCGGTAAGACACTTACCATGTACATTTAGTCACACAACAAAGAAATGGTCAAGAGCTACAGAAATAGAAACTCGTTACTTCCAAACAGTCGCAAAAATGGTAACGCTAACTCAAAGTAGTTATTTTAAGTTCAAATTGTTACATAGTGTGTCTTTAAAGTCCAGTGGTTATTTTAAGTTAAATATTTTACATAGTGTATCTTTAAAGTTCAGTAATCACCCTAGGTAGAAAACTAACAAAACACACTCAAACAGAAATGGCATGATAGGTGTACAGGCTGGTCCACCGCTACCATAAGACCAATAAAGGAGCACTAGAGAAACTGTACACATCTTATTAAAAGACAGTGTGCCATCTAAAATGAGTTATTTTAAGGTCAAATTGTCACTTAGCGTTTGTTTTAATGTCCAGTGATCATTTTGACTAAAGGTAAGTAAGTGACTTACCTACAGGGCCAAACAACATGGTCAAGAGCTACACATCACTTACGAAAAGTAGCAAACATTTTCACGCTAACTCAAAGTTGTTATTTTAAGGTCAAATTGTTACATAGTGTACCTTTAAAGTCCAGTAACCTCCCTAGGTAGAAAACTAAGCAAACACACTAAAACAGAAATAGGTGTCCTGGCTGGTCCATAAGATCACTAAAGGAGCACTACAGATACTCTACACAGTTTATTAGAAGACAGTGTGCCATCAAAAATGAGTTATTTTAAGGTCAAATTGTTACGTAGTGTTGCTTTATTGTCCAGTAATAATTTTTGACTAAAGGTAAGTGACTTACCTACAGGACCGAACTTCAAAGACATGTTCAAGAGCTACAGAAACACGTCACGAAATGTTCACAAAAATGTTCACATGCTATCACAAAGCTATTATTTGAAGTTAAAATTGTTACATAGTGTATCTTTAAAAGCCAGTAATCTGCCTGGTCCTGTAGGTAAGACACTTACCATCAGTCAAAAAACAAAGACACGGTCAAGGGCTACAGAAGCACATCATCTCCGAAAAGTAGCAGAAACGTTCATGCTATTTCAAAGTTGTTATTTTAAGGACAAATTGTTACATAGTGTATCTTTAAAGTCCAGTAACCTCCCTTGGTAGAAAACTAACAAAACACACTAAAACAGAATTAGCATGATAGGTGTCCTGGCTGGTCCACTACTACCATAAGACCACAAATGGAGCACTAGAAATACTCTGCTTATTACAAGACAGTGTGACATCCAAAATGAGTTATTTTAAGGTCAAATTGTTACGTAGTTTTGCTTTAATGTCCAGTCATCATTTATAACTGAAGATAAGTGTCTTACCTACAGGGCCAAACAACATCGACATGGTCTACCGCGGGGGTCGGCAACCCGTGGCTCGAGAGCCGCACCTGACTCTTTAGCACCGCCCCAGTGGCTCAACGGAGCTTTTTCAAAAATGTATGAAAAATATTCTTTTTGTTTTAATATGGTTTCTTTAGGAGGACAAACATGACACAAATCTTCCTAATTGTTAGAAATCCCACTGTTTACATTAAACATGCTTCACTGATGAGAGTAATTGGAGAGTGACGTTTTGTCCCACTAATTTTCGCGGTCCTTGAACTCACCCCACTTTGTTTACATGTACAACTTTCTCCGACGCTGCCACAGAAAGACGTATTTTATGCCACTCCTTCTTTGTCTCATTTTGTCCACCAAATTTGTTGTGGACATGCACAAAGGTGCGCTTTGTTGATGTTATTGACTTGTTGAAGAGCTAATCAGGCATATTTGGTCACTGCATGACTGCAAGCTATTCTTAAGTTAAAGGTTAAGGTGCCAATGATCGTCACACACACCAGGTGTGGCGAACTTTTCGATGCTAACATGCTATTTAGGCTGGCTGTATGTACATATTGCATCATTATGCCTCGTTTGTAGGTATATTTGAGCTTATTTAATGTCCTTTACTTATTGTATATCCTCTGTGTATTTAATTTATATTTGCATGTCTCAAGACACATTATCTGTATGTAATATTGGCTGCATTCCTTATTGTTGTTTATGTGCCGGTATAGACCACCGCAAACTTTACCCAGCTTGCAAATATTGTAACAAAACCATTAGATTCTAGTGACTAGAAGAAGATAGCCTATCGTTTCCTTTAACTTGAACACACACATCTTTACCTTTGGCCATTCTAAGCTAGTCATTTCTAGGAGTTATCTCACCTTCTGAGAAGCCTCCGTTTTACTAATGTTTTCCAATGTTGTAAAAAGGTGTAGAATAAATATTAAAATTCAACATTTCTGACAACGAAGATTTGCGTCAGCCTGCGACACATAGTCATTTTGATAGTAGGCTAATATATCTAATATAGACACTTACATCATGTGATGCCTTCATTATAACACATATATAAGGCTTTACATTTTTTGTGGCTCCAGACATTTCTTTTGCTGTTTTTTCCGTCTAATATGGCTATTTTAACATTTTGGGTTGCCGACCCCTGGTCTAGAGCTACAGAAACACTTCACTTCCAAAAAGTTGCAAAAATGCAAAGTTGTCATTTTAAGGTAAAATAGTTACATAGTGTATCTTTAAAGTCCAGTAACCTCCCAAGGTAGAAAACGAACAAAACACACTAAAACTGATATTGCATGATAGGTATCCTGGCTGGTCCACTACTACCATAATACCACTAACGGAGCACTAGAAATACTCTGCTTAATACAAGGCGGTATGCCATCCAAAATGAGTTATTTTAAGGTCAAATTGTTACGTAGTGTTGCTTTAATGTCCAGTCATCATTTTTAACTGAAGATAAAATACAGATACAGGGCCAAACAACAATGACATGATCTAGACTCTAGAGCACCGGTGTCAGATTTGGCCCGCCACATCATTTGATGCGGCCCGCGAAAGCACTGAAATAATAGGAGTCCATTGTGACAGACAGAAATACATGTATTGCATGCTATTGAGTATATTTTAAACTTTATCATCTGATAATGCAACAAATTGTCAAGACGAGGACTATGGTGTGTTTGTTTTCCCGAGATGCAAGTAAAGCTGGACTGGACATGGCGTGAAGGTAAGGACATGTTTATTTTTACACTAACAAAAAGAACAAACGAAAAGCGCGCACAAGGCGGAAGTACACAAACTTGGCTAATGAAACAAAAACTTGCACAAAGGCAAAAAACTATAAACATGAAATATACAATCTTACTGTGGCATGAAAAAAACGTGCAGGGAACAATGGCTTGGAATGAAAGGTAGCAGAGGTAGTAAGGATGATGTCACCAGGACGATCAACAGAAAAAGACAGGCTTAAATAACAGTGACATGATTAGTGACAGGTGCGCGAGTGCAAAACGTGAGACAGGTGCGTGACATGAGGACAGGTGAAAACTAATGGGTTGTCATGGAAACAAAACAAACAAGAGTGCACAAAAGGTCCAAAAACCAAACCGAACATAACCAAAACAAAACATGATCACACAGACATGACACAAATACTATCATTAATTTCAAACTTTTAAAAATGAAAACTAAATAAATATCTGCTTGAGTTATATCAAGGCAAGTTCTTCATCAGATTGTACACTGTAGAAATGACAATAGAGTTTACAGTAAAAAAAACTGGCAGCTCAGTTGCCAGGATTTTACAGTAAAAAAAAAAACAATAGTACCGTTTTTTCCATTTACAGTAATAGTTTTTAAAAACCATTGTACATTTTACGGTGACGTTGTGGCGACTCAGCTGCCAGTTTGTTTTTTTTACTGAAAAATTGATTATTATTTTTTTACAGTGTATAATAATCAAATGCACAGCAATTAATTTGAGAATATCATGAGGTGAATTCTTGTACATTTATATTCATAAATTATATACGGTTACAAGCAGCCCTCTTAGGGCAGCCATAACTGCGATGTGGCCCGCAGTGTAACAGTGTTCAACACCCCTGGTCTAGAGCTACAGAAACACATCACTTCCAAAAAGTAGCAAAAATGTTCACACTAACAAAAAGTTGTCATTTTAAGGTAAAATTGTTACATACTGTATCTTTAAAGTCCGGTAATCTGCCTGGCCTTGTAGGTAAAGACACTTACCTTTAGTCAAATAACAAATACATGGTCAAGAGCTACAGAAACATCTCTGAAAAGTAGCAAAAATGTTCACGCTAGCCCAAAGTGGTTATTTTAAGGTCAACTTGTTACATTGTGTATCTTTAAAGTGCAGTAATCTGCCTAAAGGCGTGACAACGGTGCTTGCACCCTCACCTACTGTAAAGGTCAGGCCTCGCACCGTCGGTGTGAAAGGCCGCGACTGAAAAGGGTACTTGTCCATTTGTTTTTAACTAACCAGGACTGCTGTATACGTGTGTGTGTGTGTGTGTGTGTGTGTGTGTGTGTTTGTGTGTGTGTGTTCTTGTATTTCTACCCTTCTTGAGACGTCCTTCCATATGAGGACCGGTGAACAAGTTAGGACATACGAGTCATACCAAAGACTATAAAAATGGGACCCATAACCTCCCTGCTTGGCACTCAGCAACAAGGGTTGGAGTTGGGGGTTAAATCACCAAAATGATTCCCGGGCGCGGCGCCGCTGCTGCCCACTGCTCCCCAAGGGGATAGGTCAAATGCAGAGGACAAATTTCACCACATCTAGTGTGTGTGTGACAATCATTGGTACTTTAATCTTTAATCATTAATAAATCATGGTCCCAATATGGAAAACCATTGCATCTAATAGAGAATGCCTCATTTGCACCCCTGGTGGTGGTGAAATATATCAAAGTTAGGGTGGTACCAAAAAAGAGGGATTTTTCAAATTGACTGTGTGTCGGTTTTAAAAATGCTCCCCCTCTGGTCAACATATGAAATAACAACTGTGTGTAAAAATTTGAAGTCCTTCCTCTCTGGTCAACATATGTAATAACAAGTGTGTGTAAGGAACTGAAATGCGCCCCCTTTGGCCAACACTAATAAGACAAATAAAATAAATATGTATATCGAGACATACTGTAATACCTTAAAGTAAATAATGAAGATTAAAAAACAATAACAAACAAAACATTAAAGAAAAAAAACAAAAACTAAAAGCAGTCTATTCTCACAATGTGTCGACTTTTTTTTAATAAAAAATTGGGAACAATTTCTCATATTCTTTCTGTTTCTGTAATATTGCAATATTTTCTCATAAAATTATTACTTTTTCATGCAAAATTATTATTTTTTCATGCAAAATGGTGACATCTGTCATATGAAATTCTGACTTTTATCACAATATTGCCAACTTTTTTGTTGTTTTTGTAAAGTAGTGACATTTTTTGAGTAAAATTATGACTTTTGTCATAATTTTGCCAGGTGAAATTCCGATTATTATAATATTGCCAACATTTGACAGTTCTCTTATAAAATTGTGACTTTTGTCGTGTAAAATGATGACTTTTCATAAAATTGCCAACATTTTAAGCTTTTCTTATGAAATTGCGACTGTTATTGAGTAAAATTCCAACTTTTATAATGCTTTGAGTAAGATAACGACTTTTATTATAATACTGCCAACATTCTAAGTTTTTCTTGTGAAATTGTGACCTTTTTCTTGTGAAATTCCAACTCATTTTTCAACAAGCTTTTTTATATTTGCATAGTTTGTATATATTATTAATGTTGTAAATACAAATCTTTATATATCTAGAAAGTGTGGTCCTAAAGAGATAGGCAGTATTCAAATACAATAAATACAAGAATGTGTGTTTGTGTTTGTTCTTGTATTTCTACCCTTCTTGAGACATCAACTAGGAAAAGTATCTTCCATATGAGGACCAGTGAACAAGTTAGGACATAAATCATGGTCCCAATACGGAAAACCATTGCATCTAATAGAGAATGCATTGTATGCACCCCTGGTGGTGAAATCTATCAAAATGAGGGTGGTGCTAAAAAGGAGGGATTTTTCAAAGTGACTGTGTGTCGGTTTTAAAAGTGCTCCCCCTCTGGTCAACATATGAAATAACAAGTGTGTGTAAGAAATTGCAATGCGCCCCCTTTGGCCAAAATTAATTTAAAAAATTAAATATGTATATAGAGACATACTGTAATAACTTGAAGTAAATAATGCAGATTAAAAACCAATTACAAACAAAAAGCAGTCTTTTTCTCACGATGTGTCAACTTTTTTCTCATAAAATTTCTTTCCGTTTCTGTAATGTTGCAATATTTTCTCGTAAAATTATGACTTTTTTATGTAAAATGATTACTTTTTAATGCAAAATGGTGACATTTATCATATAATATTTTTGACTTTTATTACAATATTGCCAATTTTTTTTGTTGTTCTTGTAAAATAGTGACATTTTTTGAGTAAAATTCCGATTTGTATTTTAATATTGCCAACATTTGAAAGTTTTCTTATAAAATTGTGACTTTTGTCGAGTGAAATTACGACTCTTTTCATAAAATTGCCAAAATCTTAAGCTTTCCTTGTAAAATTGCAACTGTTATTGAGTAAAATTCCAACTTTTATCATAATATTGCACAAATGTTCAGTTTGTCTTGTAAAATTTTGACTTGCGTTGAGTAAAATGACGACTTTTATTATAATACAGCCAATATTCAAAGTTTTTCTTGTAAAATTCCAACTCATTTTTCACAACAAGCTTTTTTATATTTGCATAGTATGTATATATTATTAATGTTGTAAAAAAATCTTTATATATGTAGAAAGGGTGGTCCTAAAGAGGTAGGCATTTTTCTCAGGTCTCGAGAAAGTAACAAATGCAAGAATGTGTGTGTGTGTGTGTGTGTGTTCAAAATGCAGCTGACCTAACCTGAAAGGGGAACATCTTTGCAGTGATTTTTGTGTTTGATAAACACAACATTTGCGTTGCTAAGTGTCAAGAGATAAAAGTGTCGTGTCGGTCCAAAGCGACGCGTTGCTCGCTGATTCGGAGTGACTGTAATGGGAAGGCCTGGTGAATTTTTCATACAGCCCAGAGGGGGAGGACGAGCGGCCATACTGGCACATTACATCCACTTTCTTATTCCCGTGGAGGAAGGAAAGCTACGTTTCTGCCGTGAATTAGGAAGGATGTGCGATCAACAAGAGCAGCTCGATCCAAAACAACAAAATGCCCAAGATCTCAATTTAATGGGCAAATATGTCTGCAAGAAAGCTGTAGAAAAAAGAGCCATCTGCTCAGTGCACACATGCCACACACAGCTCGCCGGGATAGCTCGTAGCACCGTCTTGCCGTATGCAAATACGTTTTGCCTGGAAATCTATTTGGAGTTGCTCGAAGGAATCCAGAACGGCCCTCCTTCTGTCTCCCCCTGCGCCCAGCTCACGCCGCTTCTCCTTTCCTCCCGCCCGTCGTCTAGCTCCTCTCGCCTGGAAAACATTTCACCAGCTCCACACGCATGTGGAGTCAGCGGCACCTCCTCGCCGCCGCAGACAGCTCAAAGCACCGTGGGCCAATATGCAGATCTGGCGGGGCTGGCCGCCAGCGGGACATGGAGGGGTGAGGGGGGGGGTGGGCTTGGGCCTGCAACTGTTTGCTCACTTGGATGAAACATGTCACATTGGACGCACAAGGAATAATTCAAAAGCTACTTAGCTCCTGCATCTCCAATAATTAACACGCTTGGCTTGTGCACAGACTTCATTCACCTTTTTCTCCTCCTTTTAAGCACTTATTTGAACTTTACATCATTTCAAGATGCAATATTATGCTACAGTACCTCATTTCAGCAACCATCTTCAAGGGGCAATACTATGTAAATTAGAGTAGTCCGTGTACAGCTTATATAGTGGTTTGAAGTGGGTAGAGTGTCCACCCTGAGATCGGTAGGTTGTGAGTTCAAACCCCGGCCGAGTCATACCAAAGACTATAAAAATGGAACCCATTACCTCCCTGCTTGGCACTCAGCATCAAGGGTTGGAATTGGGGGTTGAATCACAAAAAATTATTCCCGGGCGTGGCCACCGTTGCTGTTCACTGCTCCCCTCACCTCCCAGGGGGTGATCAAGGGTGATGGGTCAAATGCAGAGAATCATTTCGCCACACCTAGTGTGTGTGTGACAATTATTGGTACTTTAACTTTAACTTAACTTTAAAGTTACTATCTGAAAATACCTCAACACAAATTGAAATAAAGTATAAACAAACACTTTTTAGTAGTAAAAAGGTACCCATTCATAAAGATTAAGTTGTGTTTTATTTATCCATCTAACAAGCAGACTACCCTAGGAGCTGTTTGTGGTTGTTTTTCCTATTGTTTCCCTTGGATATTGCACATATTGTTTCTACAGACAGAAACATAATACATATTTTTTTTATTTTAATTTGAAGTCTTAACAAGTCATCCAACAATTTCATATGCTTTTCTGCATTATATTTTCAATTATTTCAATATACATGAAGTTTTATGGTTAAACATTTAAAAAAGGAGGTAAATAGCTTTTACAATAAACATTTTTTTTTGTTTAGTTTTTAAACATACTACAGTAATTATATTGGGTCATTTTTAATGCATATGTATAAATATAATTTGTTATTAATATTGTAATATACGCATACATATACACTACCGTTCAAAAGTTTGGGGTCACCCAAACAATTTTGTGGAATAGCCTTCATTTCTAAGAACAAGAATAGACTGTCGAGTTTCAGATGAAAGTTCTCTTTTTCTGCCCATTTTGAGCGTTTAATTGACCCCACAAATGTGATGCTCCACAAACTCAATCTGCTCAAAGGAAGGTCAGTTTTGTAGCTTCTGTAACGAGCTAAACTGTTTTCAGATGTGTGAACATGATTGCACAAGGGTTTTCTAATCATCAATTAGCTTTCTGAGCCAATGAGCAAACACATTGTACCATTAGAACACTGGAGTGATAGTTGCTGGAAATGGGCCTCTATACACCTATGTAGATATTGCACCAAAAACCAGACATTTGCAGCTAGAATAGTCATTTTCCACATTAGCAATGTATAGAGTGTATTTCTTTAAAGTTAAGACTAGTTTAAAGTTATCTTCATTGAAAAGTACAGTGCTTTTCCTTCAAAAATAAGGACATTTCAATGTGACCCCAAACTTTTGAACGGTAGTGTATATACTTCCATGCCTCTCTGCTCTGTAAGGTTAAAAAAAAAACAAATAAATACATTAAAAAACTAAACATAATATTAAATTAATTATAGCGATTGTAAATATTACTGATGACAAACATTTGGAAAAAATCTTAAATGATACTATAATAAAAAAGAACTAAGAACATATGATATTAAATAAATTAGGTCAATCTATCCTAAATATTACTGGTGACAAATATCTTTGTTGATACTATAATAATAATGAAATGAGAAAATGTAATTCTAAATCAAGTAAATCTATCATTGATATTAATAGTGAAAAAGACAATATAATAATAATAAAACAGTCAAAATGTAATATTAAATAGACCTGTGCGTCATTCAACGACTCAATCAGTCATACATTACTAATTAAAAAGATTTTCAAAAACATTAAATGATACTATAATAATAATTAAATAAGAACATTTTATTATAAATAAATTAGGTATAACTATCATATATTACTGATTTTTTTTTAAAAGTATTTCAATGATACTATAATAATGAAATAAGAAAACATAGTATCAAATAAATGAAGTAAATCTATCATAAATATTACTGATATATATATATTTTAATACTATAATAATAATAAAAATAAGAACATTTATTATTAAATAAATTAAGTACATGAAAAACATTTGGAAAACTCTTAAATGATACAATGATTATAAAACAAAAAGTAAAAAATTAAGTAAATCTGTCATTTTACATATTACAAATGACAAACATTTTGAAAACAATCTTAAAATGATAAGGTAAGTAAAAACAGTTATTGGGTATAATGGTTTACCATTTCAATACTTCAAATTTGATCAAAAATATTTGCGTACCAATATAATGTTAGTGGGTGTAAACCACAGGACATATTTCATTCAAACAAGATATTTCTAACTACACGTAGGAGGAATTAGTATCGCTTTTGGGCGGAAATGCATGAAGGCGTGTGTGTGTGTGTGTGTGTGTGTGTGTGTGTGTGTGTGTGTGTATAGAGGGAGGCAAGGCTTGGTCCACCAGATGGTCCACAAAGGTGTTACCACACAGTGAGTGGGCACCGCGATTGATGCATTGCAACATCCAAGAAGGTGGAACATTTGGCTGCTGACCCGCAGTCAGAACTCATTGGCCCTGCCTTCTTATTTAGCAGGAGCTAGAGAGAGAGAAAGCCCACGGCAGACACGTTCTACATACAGACACACACACACACACACACACACTCAAAACACTGCACTTTCCCACCCTCAAGGGAGCCTGGGCTGTGCGCCGCAAACTTCTCGGTGGTTTTCTGCAAGGAGGTCACGATGGTTGGAGCAGGCAGGGATAATGAGTGCAAGGAGCCATGGACACAAAGTGCAACTTACACTTGGATGGAGAACATCTGACCTAAAGCTCATTCTTTGCTACTCCATATGGATTCTGGTAGTAACAAATCCTTCCTTTCATGTCTCTGCTGAGAGTTACATGGACCTAAACTTCTTCCTTTTACCATAATATGAAAAGAAATACGCAGAACTGCCATGGCACTAAATCTCCTTCAAGGCCTAACGTTCCAAAACATCTGACATGCAGACATAAAGTTCCCCTCTGGTTCTGTACATGTTCAAAGATGATATTATTTCTTACAGTAATGCCTTTCCTTTTTGTTTTGTCATTCATTTTATCCCTAAAATTTGATTGTTAAATTGCAAAAACAAAACTTTCAGTAAAGTTGTCATATGAGATGCCCTCTGCAATAATATACTGTATATACATATATAATATATATACATATATAATATGCATACACTGCGACCCCGAAGGGAATAAGCAGTAGACAATGAATGGATGGATGGATGTACATATATATCCTGTATATATTAATATAATGTATATACACACACTGTATATGTGTGTGTATATATATATATATATATATATATATATATATATATATATATATATACACGTTAGGTCAGGAAAAAATACAGAGCCTATATATATATATATATATATATATATATATATATATATATATATATATATATATATATATATATATATATATATATATATATATATATATATATATATATATATATATATATATATATATATATGTGTGTGTGTGTGTGTAAAGAAGAGCAATTTGGATGCTCACAATTCCAATAATTACAGACCTGCATTACACTTATCATTTTTAAGTAAACATTTTTAGAAAAAACTTGTTTATAAACAACTATTCAATTTCTTTAAATAAATGCAATATTTTTGAGAAGTTTCAATCTGGATTTAGGGTGAACTGACATCCTTTTAAAGATCGTGAACGATCTCAGGTTGTTTATGGACTCTCAAAAACTGTCAGTCTTGGTTGTACTGGATCTTAGTGCTGCCTTTGATACAATAGATCACCTTATAATTTTAAATACACTGAAACACCTGGTGGGCCTCTCCGGTACTGTTCACAAATGGTTCACTTCCCATCTTTCAGACAGAAAAGTCTCGGTAAGTATGGCTAAATGCTCCTCAAAGACCCATGAAATCACATGTGGTGTGCCTCAAGGATCAATTTTTTTCATATTTACATGATTCCACTAGGCTCTGTCATCGGAAGACATGGAATTAATTTCCAGTTATGCTGATGGAACAAGGTTGTACATCTCCATGCCTCCTGATGACACAAGACCAATTGATACTCTCTTTAATTGCATTTTAGATATTAAGTCCCTGCGACGAGGTGGCGACTTGTCCAGGGTGTACCCCGCCTTTCGCCCGATTGTAGCCGAGATAGGTTCCAGCGCCCCCACTGAAGAGAATAAGCGGTAGAAAATGGATGGCTGGATGGATATTAAGTCCTGGATGGCAGATAACTTTTTACAGCTTAACCAGGACAAGACTGAAGTTTTAGTCATTGGCCTGAGGCCCTAAGAGAGAAACACATATCGAAACTACAATCATTGTCTTTAACTCCCTCACTACAAGTGAAACATTTGGGCGTCGTTTGACTCTGACCTTCGTTTTATACCACATATAAAAAACATAACAAAAATAGGTTTTTATTATAATAATATAGCCACCGTTAGTCCAATTCTCTCTCAGGGCAACACGCAGTCGCTAATGCATGCTTTTATTACCAGTCGTACAGATTATTGTAACACCCTGCTTTCTGGTCTTCCTAAAAAGGTTATTGCACCTTTACAACTACTGCAATATTCAGCGGCATGTGTCCTGACAAAGACTAAAAAGCAAGCTCACATTACACCAGTTTCTAAATCTCTGCATTGGCTCCCTGTTTGTTTTAGGATCAATTTTAAGGTTCTTCTTATAAATGTTTTTATGGTACTGGGACTTCTTATTTTTCAGATTTGCTTTTACCCTACGAACCTTCACAGACCCTGAGATCCTCCGGCACTCATCTCCTAATTATTCCAAAAAGTCAGGACACAAAGTCAGTGTGGCATCTTTACACTATTATGGCCCCCGTCTATGGAACAGCTTCCGAAGGACCTCAGGGCTGCAGAGAACATTCATGTTTTTAAGAGCAGGCTTAAGACCCACCTTTTTGATTTGGCTTTTAAGTAATCTTCATTAATTTTATTGAAGTCACGTGTACTTTACTTTTTATCTTATTAGTTATGCATATTTTTTTAATCTTCATATGTTTTACCAGTATTTTAACCTTTATTCCTACTAATAGTTCTTACTATTTTAAAGGTTTTATTATTTTTACTTTACAGCATTTCCCAGACGGACAATCTACATCAGGGGTTATCAGTCGTACTGTGGGGGCACTTTGTGTCAGCGTCCTGGTGGCCATGGTCTGATGACCTACTGGTGGGGCAGTATAGCTCGGTTGGTAGAGTGACCGTGCCAGCAACTTGAGGGTTCCAGGTTCGATCCCCGCTTACGCCATCCTAGTCATTGCCGTTGTGTCCTTGGGCAAGGCACTTTACCCACCTGCTACCAGTGTCACCCACACTGGTTTAAATGAAACTTAAATATTGGGTTTCACTATGTAAAAGCGCTTTGAGTCACTAGAGAAAAGCGCTATATAAATATAATTCACTTCACTTCACTACTGGTGCAGAAGGCTCCTGTGATAGTGTTTACTCACCTGTCTCCTCTGTACTCAGCCATGCATTCATTTGTTCATATAAGTGCATATGCGTGCGTGTGTATGTGTGTGCGTGGTTTGGTATTGTGGTGCATGTGTGTGTGTGTGAGCGATGATAATAATAATAATGGATTAGATTTACATAGTGCTTTTCTAGACACTCTAAGCGCTTCCCAGAGAAGTGAGAACCCATCATTCATTCACACCTGGTGGTGGTAAGCTACATTTGTAGCCACAGCTGCCCTGGTGTAGACTGACGAACAGTTCGCGCCTACGGCCTCTCCGACCACCACCCATCATTCATTCACTAGTGTGAGCGGCACTGGGGGCAAGGGTGAAGTGTCCTGCCCAAGGACACAACGGAAAAGGCAAGAGGTGGGGAGCGAACCTGCAACCCTCAAGTTTCTGGCACAGCTGCTCTACCCACCACGCCATGCCGCCTCATGATAAATATAAACATACTACAGTAATTATATTGGGTCATTTTTAATGCATATGTATAAATATAATTTGTTATTAATATTGTAATATACGCATACATATACACTACCGTTCAAAAGTTTGGGGTCACCCAACAAATTTTGTGGAATAGCCTTCATTTCTAAGAACAAGAATAGACTGTCGAGTTTCAGATGAAAGTTCTCTTTTTCTGGCCATTTTGAGCGTTTAATTGACCCCACAAATGTGATGCTCCAGAAACTCAATCTGCTCAAAGGAAGGTCAGTTTTGTAGCTTCTGTAACAAGCTAAACTGTTTTCAGATGTGTGAACATGATTGCACAACGGTTTTCTAATCATCAATTAGCCTTCTGAGCCAATGAGCAAACACATTGTACCATTAGAACACTGGAGTGATAGTTGCTGGAAATGGGCATCTATACACCTATGTATATATTGCACCAAAAACCAGATATTTGCAGCTAGAATAGTCATTTACCACATTAGCAATGTATAGAGTGTATTTCTTTAAAGTTAAGACTAGTTTAAAGTTATCTTCATTGAAAAGTACAGTGCTTTTCCTTCAAAAATAAGGACATTTCAATGTGACCTCAAACTTTTGAACGGTAGTATATATATATATATATATATATATATATATATATATATATATATATATATATATATATATATATATATATATATATATATATATATATATATATATATAAAAACAATTCTTTTAAAAAATTGTCAGTACTTGGTTCTTATTTGGATCTGTTTATTAAGTGTGTTGAATCAAATTTCACATTTAAATAGAGAGTAAATAATTATACACAACTCAGTTTGACATGAGCGGGAGTGCCACCCGGTGGATGCATGGATAATCCAATAAATTAAATAAATATAATTATCCCTATTGTTGAGTGTTGTTATTCTTTTAAGTATGAAAAAATTAGTAGATGTGAAAAAGAAAAAAAAAAATACTATCAATTAGACTCTTATTGTACAAAGGAGTAAAATTGGGGGAGGGGGAGGGGGGGGGAAACAGCAAAAAGGTACAATGTAATGACAATAACTTTAAATGTTTATCTATCTATTATGATAGATATTACCAATAATGACAAAATTAAAACAAAAAATCTTAAATAATACTATAATGATTAAAAAAATAGGAAAATGTAATATAAAATAAATGACTAATAATTATTAAATGTTTACTATTACCATTATGGATGCATCTTGTTGCTTTGAGTGAAACAAACACCTATTGCTGGACTGCAATTGTTATATTTAAAATGACCGTATATCACAAACCAAGCACATTGAGGCCTGTAAGGTAAGATTACATATATAAAAGTAAGGCACACTTCAGGAGCAGTCCAACACAGATGTTTATCACCCCTCCACATGATGCCACACTGAGTCAGTCGTCATCCACCACCTTCACGTTGCCAGTCAGCTCATACTCAATAGTGGCCCAGTTAAAGATGTTGCCTTCAGGGACCTTGCGGCCATAATGCCAAGCCTGAATGGTACTCCCGGACAGAACAAAGTCCCACATATTCACATCAGTCATCTCCCCCACGAAGCTCTGCAGGGCCTCCAAGCCCCCTAGGTGTTTGTCAGGGTCCTGGCCCAGAAGGACAGTGCCTTTGGGACGGATGCTGTGTCCAGGTTTGTAAACCTGGTATGTACTGCGCTTCCCGTCCACCCAAAAAGCAGTGAGTCCAGCAACTGACTCCCATGTCAAGCACAGGCTAGTGCGAAAGGTTCCCAGCGGTGGGAGGTGAAAGAAAGTGCCGTCGCCGCTCATGTGAAAGGAAATACGCCCGTCCTTCTCTCGCCACATGTTGAGCTCGTCATAGTCGTCCGTGCGGTAAGCAAACAGAATGATCTGGCGCTCTTCGGGCAGCTCGGTGGCCACACGTAAGCACAGAGTGAAGGCCTTGAGAGTCATCTCCTTGAGCGGAGTCAGCGTCACGTAGCTGAAATCCGTCTCATACGGGAAGAGCAGAACCTTGGCGCTCAGACCCACTGGTGGACATCAGATAAGCGTCAGGACAGTTTGCTACACCCTCACACAACAAAGCTGATCAGTGTGACATTTTACCTTGCGTGGCTGAAGACGCCAAAGCAAAGACACCAAAAAGAAAAACAGCTGGCATAGCGAAAGTCTGCAAACACAGACAGGGAATCAGCGTATAGAAGTCACAAGAAAGACTAAAAAATATCCTCTTACCATGACGATGCTGTGCTGTTGCCTGCCAGTCAACACTAATGTCTCCTCCTGTCCTCTGCCCTCCTAGTACTGGCCATGATGTCAGCTAAAACAATGGGCTCGCTGTCTGACCGAGCGTTCACATCTCATGACCAACAGCCAAACACAAAAGGCTTTAAAGGCTGACTGTCACAATTTTTCACATCTCCATTGACAATTGTGAATTTTATTAAAATAACTGATCTGCACCGCACCACTTATTGGTGAGTGGTAGAGGACAGCGGAACTTTAGTCTACGGATGCCTCTATTTGCGGGGGTTTTTCGGTATAGGAATGTTTACATCGAGCCAAATATGTCTCGATGTGCGACCCATGTCTCGGTGTACGATCGCTTCTTTCATTTATTTATTAATTTTGTGTGCCGCTGGATGCTCTATGGAGGCTGCCAATTAGATGACATCGCTACCTGTACACGCCGTTTTGAAGAAGTGGGTCCCCGACGTTTACATATTTGCAAGTAGACTGCGGCGGTGGCGCCATAGGCACACGGATTGGCTTACAAATATGGAAGAACAAAGTCCGCAATTGCAACCATTATCAAAAAATGTACATTTATATGGTTGCTGACTTTGCAAAAGGGGAAAATACCGCCGCAAGGACAGAGACAAAGCGCTAGACAAAGTGGGAAAGTTTCACCTCCTACTACAGGTAGGAGGTGAAACATCTAGTCGACTGGTGCAGAACCAACAACCTGGTCCTGAACGTCGACAAGACCAAGGAGATCATCGTTGACTTCAGGAAGCACCAGTCCAGCCACGCTCCACTCTTTATCAACGGCACAGCGGTGGAGATGGTAAGCAGCACCAAGTTCCTGGGGGTGCAGATAACTGACAATATGACCTGGTCCCTACACACCGTAGCTCTTGTAAAAAGAGCTCAGCAGCACATGCACTTTTTGCGTCGGATGAAAATAGCACAGCTCCCTCCCCCCATTCTCACCACATTCTACAGAGGCACTATAGAGAGCCTGCTGACCAACTGCATCTCTGTCTGGACTGGAGCCTGCAGTGCCTCAGACTGGAAGTCTCTCCAGAGAGTGGTGAGGACGGCGGAAAAGATCATCAGGACTCCTCTTCCTCCTATCCAGGAGATCGCAAAAAGCCGCTGCCTGACCAGGGCTCAGAAAATCTGCAGAGACTCCTCCCACCCCCACCGAAGACTGTTTTCACTGCTGGACTCTAGAAAGAGGTTCCGCAGCCTCCGAAGCAGATGTAACAGCTTCTTCCCTCAGGCCGTAAGACTCTTGAACGCATCATAATTATCCCCTCAATTCCCCCCAAAAATGGATTAACTCGCTGGAATATTAAGACAATATAACATACATCCATAAACCTGGAAGCAAATGCAAAAGTGTAATATATTTATCTGTACAGTAATCTTTTCATTTATATCTGCACCTTATTGCTCTTTTATCCTGCACTACCATGAGTTAATGCAACGAAATTTTGTTCTGATCTGTACTGTAAAGTTCAAATTTGAATGACAATAAAAAGGAAGTCTAAGTCTTGTCTAAAAGCTGTATTTAGATTGGATAAATGAGAAACAGCTAACCTGCGATAGCATTTCCGAGGCTATCACTTGAAAGAAGGCTCGCCACCTATATGGCGACATGATGTCCAAAACTGACCATGCTGGAACCCAGCATGCAAGAACAATTTAAGGCGAGCCGTGGGTGTTTGGAAAAGTTTATAAAAAGAGGAGCCGTCATTCACAGCGTCGGTGCAGCGTTGCAAGGCTGCTCAGACAAAGCTGCCATTTCAAGGATTTTATCGGCGCAGGGGGATTTGTACCTTGACAAGATTTTAACTGTGATAAGATCTGGACCTGGAAAAAAATGCCAGGGGACCTTTTATAACAGCAAAGGACAAAGACAAGGCGACAGAAGACCGCCTCACACTGCTAGTTTGTGCTTACGCTAGCAGGAAGGTGACGCTATGCTTGTTTACCACTCCCAGACTTCAACAAATACAACAAATATTCAAGGAGACGTTTAAGGATTTTCCTTATTTTTTATTGTAGCAACATGTTTGGTAACATGGACCAAAATGACTTTTATGTGTGTGTGGACACATTGACAGTTGAGCTGGCTGTTATTGTGTTTGGATAAAATAATAGATTGTTGAGCCATTACCCGCTTGTTATGTTATGTTGATACTTATACAGTATGTATACACATGATAGTGTCTTCAAAATGTACATTTTTAATATAAAATAAGGACTTTTGTCCAGGCTAGAACCAATTATTCATGTCTACATTGTTTATTATGGGGAAATCTGTTTCAAGATATGAACCTTTCGGTTGGCGAACGATGTTCAAGAACTAATTAACTTCATAAATCGGTATTTCAAGATTCGTGGAGATGAGAATCAACACTTCTACACAACCCTGGGAACAGCGTCCATTGGAACACAAATTGCACCTTACGGCCATTGCTAGCATAGTAGTTTACATAGCTGAGTTTTATCACATGCCAGAAATAAATGATAAATAAATAGTACCTCAACTTGAGTGTGCCCCAATTTAAGAGAAGAGCTGTCTTTCGGCTAATTGTCATGCTTTATGTTACAAGCATCCTTGTCATTAGTTGGCTTAGAAAATGTCACAGTGAAGATCTGCCTAAAACATCTGGTCTTATTCGCTAGAATTAGCTTATAGATACAAAAAAATGGACATAACTTTGTTTTTCTAACAAGGGAAGAAAGTGAGTGTGAGGGACAGTGCTGATAAGAAGAAATTGTTGATATTCATTGAATTAATGCAAGAAACCATCAAAAACATGAGTGAGTGGAGAGTATCAGTGGTAGTCTGCACCATACTGAGGTATAATGAGTCTAACGCCAGCCAAAAAATGTTAACATATCTAAAAGTCAGACATTTATCTATGAAAATATGGAGAAGTTGCTTATGGTGTGTTTGATGGAGAAGCAGCTAGAAGGAGATACTGTAGTGTAGAAGTCCACTCTCCATGGTAAATTTTTAAATCGATGTCAAAGAATTTCAATGGGAGACGTTGATTTGCGATACAAGTATTTTGAGTTAAGAACTCCATTACAGAACCAATTAAGCTCGTAAATTGAGGGACTACAGTACACAAATGTCCTCCGTTGTTGGTCTCTGTTGTAGAGCTAATATCTACATAAAACTTAACTCATATTTAGACAAAACATTTGTTGGACCTTAATTGTATGAAAATATAAAAATATTAAATATCTGTTAATATGCTTTTGTCTTTCTTGTTTTTTTCCTGTATTTCACCTAAACAAATATGCTAATATTTTAATGGATTATCTGATTGATTTGATTTAAGTGGTTATAACTCATGCTATGCTAGTCCTTCTCAAATAATGGGGCGAGTGTGACCTCGGGGAACATGCTGGGAACATGCTTTTTTTTTTTGCAGTACCAGGATATGACGAAGGGTATGTAGCACTTGGCTTCACTGTAACCACACAATATTTTCTTCTTCCTAGGGGGGGCGTAACAGAACATTTTTGAGAAGCACTGTGCTAGGCTAAAATAACTGGACTTAAAAGGGGAACTGCACTTGTTTTTGGAATTTTGTCTATCATTTACAATCCTTATATAAGACAAGAACACGTGTTTTTCCTTTTTTTTAATGCATACTACCTTGTAAAATACGGCACGAGGTGGCTTACAATGCAGCTAATGAGAGTACTCTGTTGCACCCATAAAGCCCTCTAAAAACCAAGAACCACCAATCCAAAAACCACCAACCATACCCCAAATGGTCTGTATTTATATAGCGCTTTACTATACCTGGAATAACACAAAAAGGGCTTTATATCAGGGGTTCTTAACCTTTTTGACCTTGAGGCCCAAATTTCCACTACAGAGGAGCCCACTTAAATATTAACACTGAACTAGTAATCACACTTTTTATTCTAATCGTATTCAATAATTAAATCTAACCTACTTACAATGATCATCAAGGCTTAGGTCAGACTAATTACAAAATACATACTCATCAAACATACTGCAAAAGAGGGAACTCAAAAACTGATGACAATAATAATAATAAAGAGTTGTGTTATAAAAATAAATGTACAGTGCTAAAATAAATTAAAATTTTTTATTAATAATTTAATAATAATTATATTTTTCTTAAACAAATTGTCAATAAAATGAAAGTGCAAATTAAAATACACCTTCAACGCTTTAGATCGAACTGGTAATCCTTTGGTTACAAGACAGCCGCTCCACACACTGGGTCATGCCGCCCCATCTTATTACATGTTGTGATCTACATATTAACCAAGTATAAGCAATATTTTTTATTACAAGCGCTAACGCAGGCAAACTACTTTTCTCAGTGCTCATAGAGAGATAACTAGCAGCTACAGTATTGAGCTGGTTAAAGTTAATTCTAGATCAAGGGTGTCAAACGTACAGCTGAGTTAGGTGGAGCCTATCCCAGCAGCATTTGGGCGGAAGGCAGGGCACACCCTGGACAAGCCCCAACTGCATCGCAGCCTCCTCCTTATATTCAGGCTTAAAAAGAAAAGGTTCTGAAACATAATTTGTCCCAAAGTAGTCTTTATTGTCTCTCATTAGGCCAGTCATGATTAGTAGTGTTGTTGTTGAACGGAAAAGCAAACGTTGTGATGAGTCTGTGAAATGAATCCGCCGCTGTATGCTTAAAATGTGCAAAAAATGTAAATATTACATGTTGTTATGAATACATTAAATATATAGCGTGTATATAAAACGTTAGGGGTGTTGTGGGTGTTTTTTTAGAGCGCTTTGTAGGCGGATTAAAGCAACTCCCATTGTCTCCATTGTTAGCTGACTTTTACTCACGTTTATTTACTAGTTAGAAAGCATAAAAAAAGAAAAATGTGTTCTTGTCCTACATGGGCATTGTGAATGATGGTCAAAAATAAAAAAAAATAAAAAAAAGTGCAGTTCCCCTTTAAGATAGCTTTTATGAGCAAATAAAGGCACGGAGTAAATACCCGCTTTTACATGATATTCCAATTAACATGAAAAGACAATTTGTGAATTATGGAGAGGATGTGGAGCCTGTTAGCTGCTATTTGTATATTTGAATATGTGAACTGGAAGCTATTTGAATACACAACCCTGAATTTGAGACACTTTTTTGAGACATAACATAAAATAAAATCAAATCTAGCTATGCCCAAAATAAAGGGGACAGATAATTCAAAGATTTTGATTTTATTCACAAGTTAATGTCGTTTGCTTTGTCGTATAGCTATGATAATCGTTTGCCGTGTAAATTGACGTCATACCAAAAATACAATACTAACGTGAAAGCAAGAGTTGGCATGTTAACATCATGAATGTCTTTTGAATGATACTTCTGTGTGCAATACCACAAGCTTGAATCAATGGGGGTGAACAAAAAAAAAAACTGAACTGGGCCTTTATGTTATCAACATATCTACATTTAATACACCGGAGGACAGCAAGAAAGAAAAAAATAACAAAAATAGCCCATTTTGTCAGAAAAGAAGATCTGAGATACACAAAGCTAATAATTATGTACACTGTCTGCAGCTGGTCGTGATCCACTTTGCTAAAATATCAGTCAATGCAAAGTGGAGTTTTCAGGAAAGCTGGGAGGTATGGATGATAAATTACGCTCTCTGTACAGCATTTCAGGATTGCGGATGACACAGTGAACTTTGACCTATACTTTTCCACACCGATGATTGTTTAAGCAACAGATTTCTCATGAAAAGATAACCGCTAACAGCAATTTTGTATGCGTCGCTGCGCAACTTTGTGCGCATCCAAAGTGGCTTTTAAGTGATGTCTTTAGATCAGTTAAGTTCATTGTATTTTACTTTAAACAAAACTCACACAATTTATGGAATATTCAGCATTTATAAAATTCCAGCAGCCATTTTTTTCAATTAATTTCTCCAGTTCGAGCCTGATTTTTAAGAGAAGAACGTGTCCTGTTTAAAAACATGTACAGTTCCATACTAAACAACAAAGAATGCATACATTCATCCTATTTAATTGTCTGTACTTGAGTGTAACAAGAAGAGCTCATCAATCAAAAGAGTGCAGCCAAGGCTCAAAAGGGTTTGTGTCGCCATCTAGAGGTGAAGCTTGTAACAGTGAAAACACACACTTTCCCCCCCCTCCACCACTGTCATGTAAACTTGCATACAAAGTAACCCCCCTCAATGACAACGTAATTTTTTGGCATAGTTACCATTTCAGGTTGAAATGTTTCAATGAATGCAAAAAAATATTTTCCCTTGGCAGGACGCGAGAGCATTTGGTGATGCTTTGCTGGGATTGTGGCACTCGAGATAGAAATAGACCGAGAGAATGGCCTCCATGTTGTGGAAAGAAATCGGAGGATGAAAGTGTAGACGGTGGGACAGTCTTAAAGGGAGTACAGCCTCACAGGTTCAGAGCAGGAATCAAAGGGTTGCGGCAGCTCCTGTTTGGTAGTCCATAGTAAGACAGTTCATAACTGCGCAAAGGTGAAGTGTCCTCGACAGTCTCATGTTGATTTAAGATGGAGAAATGGGGGACAAGGTGGCCAAGGGGGGGTTCCAACTCTTAGTAGTCCTCCACCCAACCGTTCTCCTGGATAAAGGCATCGATCACTTCCTTCATTGCCAGGTTGGGGATCAGCTGGTCCTGGGTCAGGGGGCTTCGAGTGACCGGGTCAAAATGGCCCACTCGCTGAATAAAGTGTTAAAATGGGATGTTGAAAGTGCCAGAGTTCCACCTTGTTATTTCAAAACTACGCATATCCACTTAGGCCATGTTCACACCAACACGGATATTTTTTTTTTTTTTTTTTAACTCACATTTTCCACACTTTGTTAAAAAAATATCCAACAAATGTGGAGTTAAAAATAAAAACCCATATGACGTACACGCACAGCCAGTAAAGCCTGATATATACTCTCTCGTCACGTGAATTATGTTAACGACGGCATCTTGCTCCTCCCCCCCTTGCGCCTCCCAAAAATCCTAGCGGCGACATGGACTGCAGAGCTGTGATTGGTCAGCTTTTGCCAATCAGGTTCCCTGAGCACAGGAGAGCAGACGTTGTGCTTGAAATGCACAAATTGTTGCATGTAATAAAGCAAAAGTGATTGAACATTTGCATGCAAACTAATATTGTGTACTTAATATCTCGGTGCGCAATAAAAATAATGATTGAATGTGTTGTTTTTTAGCCTGTTCGGTTGTTGTTGTGTCCAGAAGAAGTTATACAATCCTATATCCTGCCGCTTCTATCTTTTTGCCCTCTTCTCCTGCAAGGAGAGGATACCAGTCTGGAAAATGTACTAGCTATTCTAAGTCAACACCTTCGGGAATATCTTCTCCTTTGGTTTCTGAGTAAAACATCCATTAAAAGTAAACTGATGTTTCTGAATTATTAGTTCCAGTGCCAACAAAGATGTCTATGTGGCATCTGTCATTGTCACTCTTCACAAGAAGGTAAATATGAAGTCAATGACAGCTACAGTTGCTTCTTTAAGAGACACTGCCCTTAAGTGTTTTTGATGAGAATTACAAGTCAAGCGCTAGCCCCCAAAAAAGAGCTGTAAACTAATTACGACGCTGTTAGAGGGGATGCAAGCTGAGTGATGCGAGAGTATGTACCAGCCTTAAGCGCAAAGATGGCCTAAAAAATATATTTTTAAAGACGGATTCTTAAAAAAAATAAAAATAAATAAATACAATTATTTTTTTAAATATATTCTTGGGTGTACATTATCTTTAAAATAAGCGCACACTTACACAGTGCCAAGGAAACATGAATGTTTATTTTTTTAATTCGCCTGTCCGTGCATGTTATAAGGTGTACAAAATTAAAACAAAAACCCAGAAGTCAATATCTTTATCTTTGGTTAAATAAAGTTTAAAAACATTAAAAATAATGTTGCACCTTTCTACTGACACAAAGCAAAAAGCCCTGCTGTACTCATAAAAACACACAAATGTTGAAGTCAGAGTTTTTGAAAATGTACATTCTGGCCTGAGTTTTCCCAATAAGCTCTGTTTTTAAGGAGAAAAAAACTATGTTTGCGTCTGGACGAGATGCCAAAACACAAGGGAAAATATGTGTTTTTAAATATGCCTATTCGTGTGGACATGGCCTTACTATTGTCTACCTCTTTTCTACATATTGCCTTGTTCCTGTGTTTACAAAATATGCATAAATGCAAAGAGCCTATTGTTGCATTCAGATTATTTCTTGAGATTTCATTTTTTTATCTTTAAGATTTATCTCCACCTGTTTTTAAGAACAATGTGAGGATGACAGGCTTGTTTTAACAAGTAACACTAAGGGCTTGATTTACTAAAGGTTTGCATGTACTAAAAAAAAACCATGTGCAACCCTGATAGCAGACGCAAAGCTGATCTACTAAACATGTGCAAAGAAGATTGCGTCTGTACGTGATATGCTGATCATCAAAACGCCCACAATACTGGATGGAGATGATGCAAATACAATTATTTAGCATGCACAATGTGATTTTTCAAGCACCATTTTCTGTTTTATTTAGCAAGTGTCAGAAGAACATGGAAACTGACAGTTCCACACACGGCTGCAAGATCAGTACCACAGACGAGAATCCTCCGTCATTCGTGTGGGTGTCAACACTTTGGACGATCAGATATATAAAATATTCAAAATATTGTCTATTTAGCGACATCATTTTATAACTTTATACTTTGCTAGATGACTTAAACGGCTAATTAAAATGTCCATAAAAAGGGGTAGATGTCTCCTGATTGTTTAAAAACATAGCAACACCCCACAGATAAGGAGCATGATAACATGAATGTAAAGTAAATGAGTTTCTCCGTGGTGATGTCCTGTATAGTACACACAAAAACCTAATTTAGATAAGGCGGTCTCACCACTTTTCAATTGCACACGCTTGATAGCAAGCAACACGCCCACTAACAGTACATACAATTTTATACATTGCACACGCTGTACTACGTGGTGTTTGTATCTTAGTAAATCAGGCCCTAAGTATTCTAAGCCCACTGGGCAGAAATGAGGCAATGAATACAGAAGTTTTCCTGCAGATTTTCTATTAACTACAGCTTTTCTTTATAAAGCAACTACTGATTAACACACCATACACATTTGATAAGTGAGCAGACTATTGGAGTTGTTAGTGCTACTTTTAAGTGTATTTGAACACAAATCCTCTCAATAAATTCATGTTATGGCATTATTCTCAAAGGTTTTTGTTCCCGTGTACGTCTTGACCGTCTATTGTTAAATATTTGTACCTGCAGGTGCTCCTCGATGTCCTTGCGGTCGTAGGTGATCCCGCTGGGTGTGATGCACGGCTCCCTCATCAGCTCAAAGCTGATCTTTCCACACAGATAATCTGGGATCTCGCGTTTCTGGTGAAACGCAAAACACAGCTTGCTGGCCAGAAGATTCTGTATTTACTCATCTGCACCTTTTACACACAACACCGATTGGCATTTAAGATTAATTCAACCTAATTACAACTAAAAATGACCACAGTGTACATTAGAGATGGTCTGCATTTTCACACGCATTTCCAAAATACAAGTGGGTGCACACACACTTAAAAGTGTAGGAAAAGGCAGGGATCTTCAGTGAACAGTCAGGGGACCATTAGCGGCCACAGCTTATTTTATTCGTTGGCCTTTAAGTCTAAAAATAACATAAAACACATAAGCACGTAACAAAGGAGGATTATAGTTACACTGAAAAATTTTTTTTTAAAGTTGCTTTGAGATATCATATCTTGACTTACAACAGACTGGTTGTAGCCATAAATAAACAGGCTATTCATATATCATGATGTATATAATATATTGTATATTTTCATAATGTGATTGTTTCGCCACAAACAGCAAAATTATTGTCTGATTCTCAGAAGGACACAACTGTGATGATTATTGACAGTACACACATTATAGGTCTGTGCTGGTATCATCACTTTACTCACTTTTCTTTTCTCGTCGACTTGAGAGAAGAGCTCATCCATGTCCATTAAGTACTTGTCCTAATCAAGTCACATTCATGTTAGTCAAATGTAACGAGAAGCCAACCTGTACGTTACGAATATTTCCAAAACATACGTGTTTGGATGCAATCTTGGCCGCGTCGCCTCCGTTTTGATCGTCGTCCTGCTTTTCCTTGTAGTCTTCAAGTTTTCTGCAGTAAATTAACAGTAAATTAGTTTTATGCAAAAAACTAAATTAGCAAAAAAGTCCCTGATCTCACCGCTCCTTCTCAGCTAATATGAGTTTGCTGAGATAAGCGTGCAACTCGTTCTCCTGGTTGATGCGCTTCTCCTCAATGCTGTTCCAACGCTTTTTCTTGGCAATACGCAAGGCGCTCGGGATGTCGTCTCCAAAATTCAGCCTCTGTTCTTTTGCCAGATTGTATGCTGCAAAAACAACATTTTCAGTTTCATCACAAGATACCGACGGTACTGTCTCAAGTATATGCCGCTTTCTAAAATATACCGGTATTAAGTATAATACCGGTATAGCATGCAGACCTAGCTACACATCTTAAAAATGAAGCAAGCTGCTTACAAGAAAGCTGTTATCCATCCATCCAGTTTTGTATAAATTTGGGTTTTTTTCCCAGCAAAAAAGCTGACCTAGCATGATGTTGCTGTTAAAATGTGAGTGTAGAGTTAGCACTGTAGCTAACATAGCTATGTTAGTGTTACTAAAGTTTGTGTTTGCAGTCACAGTCCTTAATGTTATATTGTTGTATGTCAAATATGTCATCAATTACTTCGGAACAATGCAGAATTACAGTGTATATGTAAAATTTGGATTGAGTGCACCACAGCGTTTTTTTTAATCCGCACACCGTCGAAGACAGGGGTGGACAAACAGCTAATTAGCATTAAAGCTACAAACACACAAAATGGCGTGCTTCTAGTAGGACTTACAAAAAGCACTTTTAAACTGTAAAAAGTCCAGTATTAAGGTTAGATAATGGACAACACACTTGCAATACACGATTGTGGGACCTCAGAGTCGTTAACATCATTAAAAATACAATACTGGACCTTTAGTCATTTTTAAGAAATCAAAGTGGGTATGCTCATATTACAGATGTTTTACAGATGTTTACAAAATAAAAATATTTATGATTACTATTGGATGGACTACAACACAAGAAGCACCTGCACAATTTAATATGAGCCAATACAAATGCTGTATAAAAGATTCTGCCTTTTTGTTGGTATTATTTCAACAATATTTTGATTAATGTTTCACACTTTAACAGGTAGGTTGAAATCACGTGACCTAGCGGCACATCTAGGCACTTCTGGGTTTCAGGCGATGGTCTAAGCCCCAATAGGCTACTGTTTATTTACCTGAATCCGTGCAGATTTAGGCTTATTTTGAAAGGTTTACAGGCAAATATAAAAGCGATAATGAAAAAATATTTAAAATGGGATGGAGTGGATTTTTACACTCTTAAGAAAAATCTATTTTTTAATGATTTAACCCATTTATCATCACCAAGAAGTTCCTGCTACCTCACTTCAATTGACACTTACGGTATTTAGAGAAGAAAAGATTGGAGGCAAATCATGTCTTTACATCTGAGGGGTCCACAAATTAAGCAATGATTCGTGAAAGACAAAGTTGGATTTATTTGTGCATCGGTAAGTACCATAATTGATTGACATAACGAGTGTGGTGCTGCTGTGATCGTGACGCTAACGAGAAAAAGGATACGTTTGTTTGAAGTTGATTTCCTGCTACAAATTTTAGTCTCATCTGCAATTCATGTCTGTAGTTGTTTTTATGGTGTGAAGTTCAGAATGTGTCTCATTATTTAGCTTTCTATGTCCCTGCTGTTCAGCAATGTTTCTAGTGATACAGTATCAAGTTTCAGTATATGGTGTTTAACATACGAGAGATTTATTCATCTGGTTTATCAATACTATTAAGGATATTTTCTTGATGCTAACAAATATCACCAATGAGGCTATAATTCAATCATACGTGTCGAATTAAGCACTTGGCTTTCCTACACAACAACTAAGCCCTTAGTTTCTGTTAAGAAAATCGATAACAAAAATACAGTGTATTGGACCAACAATCACAATATTCATTACTAGTTAGACTTTAGTTTAATTGCACAACCAGGTCTTCCTAATTATATTCAGGCATAGCAACCACAAAAGAACAAAAAACTAATGCGATCTATTGCCACTTCTTTACATTTAGTTCTGCTATTAAACACAACTAATATAGTAGAGAATAAACTTGAATGCATCACAGAAAGTTTCTCAAACAAATCAAATGTTCAAACAAAACATTTTACAAAGTGATCGCTGCAGACACAAGCGATCCGATTGTATTCCACAAGATGATGTGATTATTTTGGAGCCATTTCCTTTGATGCACTTTCATTTTATCCTGACTATTACCTTTATGAGCCACTTCTTTCGGGATTTTATGAAATATATTTCCTATGTTGGCCCTGCGATGAGGTGGCGACTTGTCCAGGGTGTACCCCGCCTTCCGCCCGATTGCAGCTGAGATAGGCTCCAGCGCCCCCCGCGACCCCGAAGGGAATAAGCGGTAGAAAATGGATGGATGGATATTTCCTATCTCCCTATTTGAACAACTGGGACAACCAAGAACAGAACAGCAATACGGCATATTCTACTCAAACGCTACGCTCACTCACTTGTTTAAATGCTACGCTCTAGCTGCTTGATCATCGTGTGAATTAGGTCGCAAAGAAGAAAAACTGATTTGACGTCATATGCAACCCTCCTATTAAGGACAATGTTAAATGTCATGATACAGCTTTTATATTAAAAAGCCCTTGGATGACACAGGTGTACCTGATTTTGTGATCAGTGAGTGTGGTGCCATGTTTCCTACAAGACAGAGAGAAAAAAACACCAGGTTTGTTCTGACCTTTCTGCAGGTTCCCGATGGCCTCGTCGTAGTTCTCTAGCTCCAGGTGACACTGGCCCAGGAAGAAGTGGGCCTTGACTGACTGACTGTCCAGCTCCAGGGCGTGCTTACAGTCTGCCAGAGCCTTGTCGTGCTGCTGCAGCTTCACATGGCACAGGGCCCTGTTGGTGTAGTACACTGCCACGGACGGGTTTCGGTTCTGGAAGGCAGGACATAGCAAACTTCACACATTTAAACTATTCCAAAATGCATCTAATAATGCAATTCCCTCACTATAGCTTTGCTGTAGCATGTAGCAGCCTCCTGGTACTTGCGACAGAGGAACAAGCGGTTTCCTTGCTCCTTCAGCTCCTGCGCGGTGGAACTCTTCTCCGGGCTGCCAGCCATCTTCTCCACCGGCTCCGCGGGGCCCGCCTCGCCCTGCTTCCCAATCCTGTTCCCCGTCTCTTCGGCTGGCTGAACTGACAGGTTTTAAGAACACCCTGTCCTGCCTGGATCTCGAACACTGTTCCAAGAGAGGACATGCTGGTTTGTTAGGGGTGTGCATATATGCAAGTTTTGTTAGGGGTGTGCATGTGAGGTCTAAGCTTGTTTTGAATACGAGTATAAATGACTTATATGACTTACTTATGATGAAATATTGAGAATTGTAAGCACATTGTTCTGGGCAAATTGAGTTATGTGGATCCAGATGAATGTGATAAAATGTGGTTCAGAGTGTTGGGATATATTATGTTGGTATATAATTAATATAATGAAGGACGAAGTGATTAAGAAATGTTTAGTATATATATGCTTAAAATAGGCCGTGCAACAAATCATATCCTCTAAGTTCCAGTTGAAACTGGGTGCAAGTTCGCCCACATTCTTGCCACTGTTGACGTGGCTTCTTTGCCAAGGTCTGAAGGACAACACCAGATATGAAGTCGGAGTCCAGGAAGGACAAGGCAGAGGAAGATTCCACGCCTGGAAACAGACACCTCATTGCATATTCATACATTGTGATGTGTATTGTATAGCGCTCAGACAAATTGTATTAGAATTGTATCCAATAGGGAATAAATACTTTTGATTTTATGCATTGTGTCCTCTTTAAACATCTTCTGGCTCCAGATTAAACGAATACGTCGACAAGAGGAAACTGGATATTAATTAGACTTAGACTTCCTTTTTATTGTCATTCATATTTGAACTTTTACAGTTACAGTACATAAGAACGACATTTTGTTGCATTAGCTCGTTGTAGTGCAGGATAAAAGAGCAATAAGGTGCAGATATAAATAATAGATTACTGTACAGATAAATACATTGCACTTTTTCATATGCATCCACGTTTATGGATGTATGTTATATCGTCTTTATATTCCAGCTAGTTAATCCGTTTTTGGGGGGGAATTGAGGGAATTATTTTGATGCGGGAAGAAGCTGTTACAGAACTGCTACGGAGGCTGAAGAACCTCTTTCTAGAGTCCAGCAGTGAAAACAGTCAACACAGTTAAAGTAACTATGTAAAAAGGGGGGAGATTCAAAAAGTTTATACTTCTTCCCATTACCCTTTTGAGATATCCATCCATCCATTTTATACCCCTTATTCCCTTTTGGGGTCGCGGGGGGCGCTGGAGCCTATCTCAGCTACAATCGGGCGGAAGGCAGGGTACACCCTGGACAAGTTGCCACCTCATCGCAGGGCCAACACAGATAGACGGACAACATTCACACTCACTTTCACACACTAGGGCCAATTTAGTGTTGCCAATCAACCTATCCCCAGGTGCATGTCTTTGGAGGTGGGAGGAAGCCGGAGTACCCGGAGGGGACCCACGCAGTCATGGGGAGAACATGCAAACTCCACACAGAAAGATCCCGAGCCTGGGATTGAACCCAAGACTACTCAGGACCTTCGTATTGTGAGGCAGACGCACTAACCCCTCTTCCACCGTGCTGCCCCCTTTTGAGATATGTTTGATTTAATTTTATTGAATTACGATCCTGCGCCCTGGATCTTTCTGTGTGGAGTTTGCATGTTCTCCCCGTGACTGCGTGGGTTCCCTCGGGGTACTCCGGCTTCCTACCACCTCCAAAGACATGCACCTGGGGATAGGTTGATTGGCAACACTAAATTGGCCCGCTTGTGTGAATGTGAGTGTGAATGTTGTCTGTCTATCTGACTTAGCGACTTGTCCAGGGTGTACACCGCCTTCTGCCAGAATGCAGCTGAGATAGGCTCCAACGACCCCCCCCCCGCCCCCCCGAAAGGGACAAGCGGTAGGAAATGGATGGATGGATGGATGGATTTATTAATTCAATTTTCTTTTCTTTTTTGTGAAATCATAATATTGCCATTGAGCACAAGACTGCTCACTGGAGATATGCATGTATATTATGTACTACATGTATGATGTGGAGCTGACTATGACATAGTCAACAAACACCTACATGTCCCCTGCAATGCATCTGCAGTGCGTGTTCAAAGCACCCGAAAAATAATGTTGTCTTTATTCCGCTGACTGAGCACGCAGCTTGAAAACAGTGAGCTGGCTTGTACACCCGGCAATTTAACGCTTCATGAGGCAGATAACGGCTCGTTAACGCACAATCACAGAAAACTACAATGCAATGTTTCTTGGCGTGTTGCATTAACCGAGGTTGGCTTTTTTTGCAAACACAAAAGTAGCAACAGCAGAGGCAGTGACAACGCTGCTATCATGTTAGCATATAGCATTCCAATTGACGTTAGCTAATTAGCCACCTAGCATAACCAGAAACGCTGTCTGTTAACGAATCACTTATACTCACTGTGGAACATAAACCACTTTCAGCAGCACAAAACGCGAATAATGTTTAGAATTAGTCCAAAAGCAGGCCTTTAAAGGCCTCCGCGTGTAGTTTAAATACCCCCGCTAGGCAACATCAACAATGCTAAGTTAGCTAATATAATGGGCGGTGTGTTGCTTACAAAATATCTATAATTGTGTTTCCGACGACAGCTGCCGTTTAATTGCGGTTATGTGACGGCAGTTCCAGCACCCACCTTAGAAAAGACGTGTCACATCTAAACAAAGCGCGTTTCATAAGATCCGCTATGAAATTGTGTTGGATTCAATGTCTCTCCGGTGAGCTATCATGACAGATTGTTGTTGTGCTGACGTCACGCTAAGTGACGTGGACGGAAGCCGCAATGGCTATTTCCTAGTCTGTAAATAAAAAAAGGAACTATTCTATCATTGCGTATTTTTGATGCATATTCAACAACATTGCCTAATATGGAGAACAATTTCATTTTCATTCATCAATTTGGGCTCACTGCTTTGGTGAGTCACATTCAGTGCAGTGCAAAGTAGCACCAGCAGAGGGCGTTCTAATTACAGCTTTCGTAAATTGGCCCTAGTCACCTAGTGTGTGAATGTGAGTGTGAATGTCGTCTGTTGATTGATTGATTGAAACTTTTATTAGTAGATTGCACAGTGCAGTACATATTCCGTACAATTGACCAATAAATGGTAAAACCCGAATAAGTTCTTCAACTTGTTTAAGTCGGGGTCCACTTAAATTGATTCATGATACAGATATATACTATCATCATAATACAGTCATCACACAAGATAATCATCAGAGTATATACATTTAATTATTTACATTATTTACAGTCCGGGGTGTGGGATATGGAGGGGGGGTTAGATTTGGTTGATATCAACACTTCAGTCATCAACAATTGCATCATCATCATCTATCTATCTGTGTTGGCCCTGTGATGAGGTGGCGACTTGTCCAGGGTGTACACCGCCTTCCGCCCGAATGCAGCTGAGATAGGCTCCAGCACTCCCCGCCACCCCGAACGGGACAAGCGGTAGAAAATGGATGGATGGAGGGTTTTTGTTCAGTGATGATGCGAAATTTTTGAGTTGAGTTGAGTTTTAGTTTATTTCAAACATGCATGCATACAACTTGATACATCCCAATTTCCAGTTTCTCATTCTAGTTTTGAAATTTAAATTAAACAAAGTTTGGATTACAGTCTAAAATGTACCAAAGTAATACATGTACGTGGTTGTATGTATATATATGTATGTATGTATGGTTGTGTATACAACCTCTGGTAAGATGTAAAATCACCAGACTTTTGTAGAAAAAAGCAGATAACAGACATGACAAAACTTTAGTCCACTGATGTCAAACATACGGCCCAAAGGCCGTATCAGGCCCGCGAACAGGTTTTATCCGGCCCGCGGGATGAGTTTGCTAAGTATAAAAATGTACCTGAAACTTTTGAATGAAAGAAACTGCTGTTCTAAATGTGTCCACCGGATGTCGCAACAGCAATTATTTGTATCTTTGTAGATTATGCTATGCATGTAAAAAATAAACCACATGATGTTAGTACATCAGTCGAGGAAAATGATCAAACTACATAAATAACATACTGTAATTTGATTTTGATATGATTTTTTTATCTTCATAGATTGAAAATTAACACCAATGAGTTGACTGATGAACATTATCACATAAATTATTCAGAAAATATAAATAACGACAAGTTTGACAAAATGGCGGCGAATTAAAATGCAGCAGCTTGAAGACGCTCTTGGGAGTGTAGAGCGATTTGGCAAAAAACACCCGTCATGTCTGTCAATTTCATGGCTGGCTCAAAGCGTGAACACTCTGTGATCACATATGACCGACAGACAATTTTGGATGTGGATAGATCGGGTCGTTATAGACTGAAAGATGCATGTACGGTGGACCTCCTCGCTAGCATGGGAATACTTTGCGGGCTACATCGAGCGGCCTTTGTAGCAGCGGAGTCAAGTACTAGCGGGGACCGTCAATGGAGGCGACGTAAGCGGTGTGAGCGGAAGCAGAAGCGGGGATGCCGAGCGGGGCTAACAACAAAGGGAAAGGCTAATCCCCAAAGAAGCGTGGAGTGTCCGGGTAAGGAGTCATTTAAACTAGAACTAGCCGGCGCCAGGCTGGATAATCCCTGCACACATAGCAATTCTCTTAGAATAAAACACAACTCACATAATGTTTTTTCTTTTGTGACCGTGTCAGAGGCAGACACACATTGTACTGAGGTGGCTAACTATGATGCGTTCAGTTTATCGCAGCATCAAGCAAACAATCTGAAAATTCCCGTCATATCAATTCCTAGATATGGTCGAAACTATTTAAAGTGCACTACGCATAATAAACGCAACATTATTAATATTGCTACTTCGGATAATTTCAACAAACAATCCTCAAAACAGCCCACTACCTATAATATGGGCTTTTTAAACATAAGATCATTATCTTCCAAAACGTTATTAGTTAATGAGGTCATTAGAGACAACAAACTTGACGTCGTTGGTCTCGCCGAGACCTGGCTCAAACCAGACGATTTTTTTGCGCTAAATGAGGCATCTCCTCCTAACTATACGAATGCACATGTTGCCCGTCCTCTTAAAAGGGGAGGGGGTGTCGCACTAATATACAATGAAAATTATAATTTTACACCTAACCTAAATAATAAAAAAAACTCGTTTGAGGTGCTCACTATGAGGTTTGTCACACCGCTACCTCTCGACCTGGCTGTTATCTACCGCCCCCCTGGGCCCTATTCGGACTTCATCAGTGAAATCTCAGAGTTTGTTGCTGATCTAGTGACGCACGCCGACAATATAATCATAATGGGGGACTTTAATATCCATATGAATACCCCATCGGACCCTCCATGCGTGGCGCTCCAGACTATTATTGATAGCTGTGGTCTTACACAAATAATAAATGAACCCACGCATCGCAACGGTAATACGATAGATCTAGTGCTTGTCAGGGGTGTCACCACCTCTAAAGTTACGATACTCCCGTACACTCTAAAGTAATGTCCGATCATTACCTTATAAAATTCGAAGTTCTGACTCATTGTCAACAAACTAATAATAATAATAATAACTACTATAGTAGCCGCAACATTAATGCTGCCACAATGACGACTCTTACTGACCTACTGCCTTCGGTAATGGCACCATTCCCAAATTATGTGGGCTCTATTGATAACCTCACTAACAACTTTAACGACGCCCTGCGCGACACCATTGATAGTGTAGCACCGCTAAAGCTAAAAAGGGCCCCTAAAAGGCGTACCCCATGGTTTACAAAAGAAACTAAAGCCCAGAAATTATCATGTAGAAAGCTGGAACGCAAATGGCGTGCGACTAAACTTGAGGTTTTCCATCAAGCATGGAGTGATAGTTTAATAACTTATAAACGCATGCTTACCTCAGCTAAAGCTAAATATTACTCAAATCTCATCCACCTCAACAAAAATGATCCTAAATTTTTGTTTAGTACAGTAGCATCGCTAACCCAACAAGGGACTCCTCCCAGTAGCTCCACCCACTCAGCAGATGACTTTATGAATTTCTTTAATAAGAAAATTGAAGTCATTAGAAAAGAGATTAAAGACAATGCATCTCAGCTACAACTGGGTTCTATTAACACAAATACGACTGTATATACGACGGACACTGCCCTCCAAAATAGTTTCTCTCTCTTTGATGAAATAACATTGGAGGAATTGTTAAAATGTGTAAATGGGACAAAACAAACAACATGTTTACTTGACCCAATTCCTGGGAAACTTATCAAGGAGCTTTTTGTATTATTAGGTCCATCAGTGTTAAATATTATAAACTTATCAATTTCCTCCGGCACTGTTCCCCTAGCATTCAAAAAAGCGGTTATTCATCCTCTACTCAAAAGACCTAACCTCGATCCTGATCTCTTGGTAAACTACCGGCCGGTGTCCCACCTTCCGTTTATCTCGAAAATCCTCGAAAAAATTGTCGCACAGCAGCTAAATGAACACTTAGCGTCTAACAATCTCTGTGAACCTTTTCAATCCGGTTTCAGGGCAAATCACTCTACGGAGACAGCCCTCGCAAAAATGACTAATGATCTATTGCTAACGATGGATTCTGATGCGTCATCTATGTTGCTGCTTCTTGATCTTAGCGCCGCTTTCGATACTGTTGATCATAATATTTTATTAGAGCGTATCAAAACGCATATTGGGATGTCAGACTTAGCCTTGTCTTGGTTTAACTCTTATCTTACTGACAGGATGCAGTGTGTCTCCCATAACAATGTGACCTCGGACTATGTTAAGGTAACGTGCGGAGTTCCCCAGGGTTCGGTTCTTGGCCCTGCACTCTTTAGTATTTACATGCTGCCGCTAGGTGACATCATACGCAAATACGGTGTTAGCTTTCACTGTTATGCTGATGACACTCAACTCTACATGCCCCTAAAGCTGACCAACACGCCGGATTGTAGTCAGCTGGAGGCGTGTCTTAATGAAATTAAACAATGGATGTCCGCTAACTTTTTGCAACTCAACGCTAAGAAAACGGAAATGCTGATTATCGGTCCTGCTCAACACCGACATCTATTTAATAATACCACCTTAATATTTGACAACCAAACAATTAAACAAGGCGACTCGGTAAATAATCTGGGTATTATCTTCGACCCAACTCTCTCGTTTGAGTCACACATTATGAGTGTTACTAAAACGGCCTTCTTTCATCTCCGTAATATCGCTAAAATCCGTTCCATTTTGTCCACAAGCGATGCTGAGATCATTATCCATGCGTTTGTTACATCTCGTCTCGATTACTGTAACGTTTTATTTTCGGGCCTCCCTATGTCTAGCATTAAAAGATTACAGTTGGTACAAAATGCGGCTGCTAGACTTTTGACAAAAACAAGAAAGTTTGATCATATTACGCCTATACTGGCTCACTTGCACTGGCTTCCTGTGCACCTAAGATGCGACTTTAAGGTTTTACTACTTACGTATAAAATACTACACGGTCAAGCTCCTGCCTATCTTGCCGATTGTATTGTACCATATGTCCCGGCAAGAAATCTGCGTTCAAAGAACTCCGGCTTATTAGTGATTCCCAGAGCCCAAAAAAAGTCTGCGGGCTATAGAGCATTTTCTATTCGGGCTCCAATACTATGGAATGCCATCCCGGTAAAAGTTAGAGATGCTACCTCAGTAGAAGCATTTAAGTCTCATCTTAAAACTCTTTTGTATACTCTAGCCTTTAAATAGACTCCCTTTTTAGACCAGTTGATCTGCCGTTTCTTTTCTTTTCTTTTCTACTCTGCTCCCAACCCGGGGTGGACCGCTAGCCTGTGCATCGGATGGGGACATCTCTACGCTGCTGACCCGTCTCCGCTCGGGATGGTTCCTGCTGGCCCCACTATGGACTGGACTTTCGCTGATGTGTTGGACTTTCACAATATTATGTCAGACCCACTCGACATCCATTGCTTTCGGTCTCCCTAGAGGGGGGGGGGGGGGGTTACCCACATATGCGGTCCTCTCCAAGGTTTCTCATAGTCATTCACATTGACGTCCCACTGGGGTGAGTTTTCCTTACCCGTATGTGGGCTCTGTACCGAGGATGTCGTTGTGGCTTGTACAGCCCTTTGAGCCACTTGTGATTTAGGGCTATATAAATAAACATTGATTGATTGATTGATTGATATACTATTTCTACAACAAGTAATCGTAAAAAAAAACCCAACAACATTATGATTTGTACAATTTCAGAATGCGCTTGTTCTATGTTTAAACAAAGAAAACAATCTGAAGTTGTCTTTATTTTTAAACTATCGCGCCGTGATTTTACCAGTCCGGCCCACTTGGGAGTAGATTTTTCTCCATGTGGCCCCCCATCTAAAATGAGTTTGACACCCCTGCTTTAGTCATTTCAAATGTCAACTTTCCGGCTTTAAGAAACACTAAAATAAATTAAGAAAATAAATTGTGGTAGTCAGTAACAGTTTAATTTTAGATCAAGCAGAATGAAAACAATATGGAATCACTCAATTTTAAGTATAATTATGGAATCACCCTGTACATTTTCATCTCCAAAACTAACGCCTGCCTCAGATTACATCTGTTCATTAGTCTGCAGTTAAAAGGGAGTGTTCACATCTTGGACAGCTGTTGCACCAGGTAGATTGACATGACTGATGGCTTCAATACGAGAGATGTCAATTGAAACAAAGGACAGAAAATTATTTAAAGTTCTTCAAACACGTAATTATTAAAGTTCTTCAATCGCGTAAATCATCAGGCAATTGTTGATTGTTCACAATCAGCTCCGTCTAAAATCTGGAACAGGTACAAACAGCATGGAAAAGTTAAAATGCAAGCATACTGGTAGACCAAGGAAAGTATCAAAGTGTCAAGACAGAAAACTTAAAGCAATATGTATTGAAAACCGAAAATGCACAGCAAAAAAAATGTAGTGTGACGATCGGTTTAGCCGGAGTATGATTTCAACGCAGAGCAAAAAATAAATACGAATAATAACAAAAAGCGCATCCAAAAAGGAGTGAAGAAAAATAACGGAAATTGCACACAGAGGATGTGGAGAAGTAACAGTTAACACTACACAGCAACCACAGGACTAAGCCACAGGGAACAAGAAACGTGAGTGGAGCCAAAGCATAGAAGATGTACGCAACTTGAAGAGTTAAACCATCAGGAATCCACTGGAGCAGAGTGAAGGGACTGGAGAGTTTAAGTAGCCAGGAGAAAATGAGTATCAGTTATGCACGCAGGTGTGTTCGCCCCATAACCCATAAAACAGGCATTGCAACAAAAGGAAGATAGACCCCAGCAGAGCTGTCAGATCATGACATGAAGAACAAATGGGCGGAAACTGGAGTCACCGTTTGTGACCGAACTGTAAGAAAGCGCCTAAAGAAAATTGAATTTAAATGAAGAAAATGTACAAAACCCAAAACCAGTGAAGTTGGCACGTTGTGTAAATCATAAATAAAAGAATACAATAATTTGCAAATCCTTTTCAACCTATTTTCAATTGTATACACTGCAGAGACAAGATACTTAACGTTCGAACTGGTAAACTTTGTTATTTTTTGCAAAACAAAAGTTGTCATTAACACCAAAACATAAAAAACAGGGTTGCAATGGGCTGAAGAAAAGCAATCATGGACTATGGATGACTGGATCAAGGTCATATTCAGTGATGAATGGTGAATCTGCATTGGGAAAGGTGATGATGTTGGAACTTTTGTTTGGTACAGTTCCAATGAGATTTATGAAGATGACTGCCTGAAGAAAACATGCACATTTCCACAGTCAGTGATGATATGGGGCTTGTGGTCAGGTGAAGGCACTGGGGAGACGACTGTCATTACATCTTCAATAAATGCACACGTTTACGCTGGCATTCTGGACACTTTTCTTATTCTATCAATCAAAAGGATGTTTGAGGATGATGGCAATATTTTCAAGAACTGTAAAAACTTTCCTTGAAGAAAAACACCCAAGGTTAATGTCATGACTTTCAAATAGTCCGGATGTCAATTCAATTGAAAATCTGTGGTGGAAATTGAAGAAAATGATTCATGCCAAGACTCCGACTTGCAAAACTGATCTGACAACAGCAATCAGAGAAAGTTGGAGCAAGATTGATGAAGAGTACTGATTGTCACTCGTTAAGTCCATGCCTCAGAGACTGCAGGGCAGCTGTTATAAAAGCCAGAGGTGGTGCAACATACTACTATTTTTCTTTCCTTGTTTTTCATTAATCCATAATTATCTCCTCAGAATTGATTGATTTCATATTTTCTCTCTGATTGAAAAACGTATCTGTTACTAAATACCACAATTTATTTTCTTGATGTATTTGGGGTGGTTTTTAAGCCAAAAAGTAAATCGTTTTGTGTCATGTCTGTTATCTGCTTTTTTTAAAAATTAAACAACTGAATGAACATCCTGCAATTCCACAGATTTTTGCCAGGGGTTATATACATGTCTGCAGTTTGCACAGTTAATGCTCAAAAAAAATAATATATATATGTATGTGTATATAAATATATGTTAAACTGTGCAAGTGTAAACTGATTAAAAAATATACTGTATATGTCTTTAAAAGTGTAATAATATGCACTTCTCTTCTGATTAGATCCCAAAGTGGATGTCGTTGCCTGTTCAGCGCCATTATCACTATAGCAAATTCAAAAGGAAGATAATCCGTAATAATTTGCATTGGTGTTTCATATCAGGGGCATCCCACCCATGAAGAAAATTTAGCACACGCACGCATGCACACAAACACACAACCAGAGATAACTCTATAGCTGACCCCCTGTGGCCCCCTTTATAATACAAAGACCCTTTCGATTTTAGATGAATTAGCAGGATAGTGATTGTGGACGGGATCACTTTCATTCCAGGTTGTGAAGCCTCTGCAAAGGCCTTGTGTGAAGATTAGTGCACATCCTTAGTGCAAACACACTGATAAATAAATGAGTGAAGGTTGGAGGTGGGGGCTAGGGGGTATTGCTGTGTGTCCCCAGCTGTGTTTACCAGACTGGTTCCCCCCTTATCCCATTGAACACCCACCTATGCTGTAGGAGTACAGGCCCAAACTGGCACAGGGGTGCTAAATGTTTAGTGACAAGATCGTCACACCGCTCATGAAGTCACTTTTCTGTGTCATTTTGTTTTCTATCTGGTCTCGATTTTGTTTGCAAAGTTTAATAATATGGCCATGCCTCTGCAACTGTTTCAGTTGTTTACATTTAAACTGCTTGCCCCTCACTCGCTGCCATTGTGTCCCTCGTATCCCAACCGCCGGTCCCCCCTCGCCTCAATTCAAACCTATACTGCCCGCTGCACCAGCTGGCTGAGCTTCCTGTCGCCGTGGCAACGGGATGAGGAAGTTGCCCGGCTCTCTTCTGGCAAACAGCTGAAAGGCAGCCACTTCCTGATTGATTCTTTCTATCCTTTCCCCCCGTTTTTCTGTGCCAAAATGTGGCTGAAAAGAGAGCAAGAGAGGGGAGGAAAAAAAGGGAAGTCTTCTTAAGGGAAAGCTCAGGTTCAAATGAGTAAAACAAAAGTAGCATTGAGCCACGTTGGCGGCCCTTTGTGGGCTGCCTTTGCTCATTTGGAGAGAGGTGAAGGCTGTTAGACTGTTTGGATGCAGCAAATATAAAATAACACATGGAAGAGGAAAAACAGTTGGTTGTTCATGTGAATGATGAATGAACATTGTTTTATGCAATACATGCTTTTATTACATCGAGGCAAGACTACTGTAACTCACTTTACTTTGGCCTTGGTCAGTCCTCCCTTTGAGGAGGTACAGAATGCAGCAGCTTGCTTGCTAACAGGGACCAAGCAATGGGAGCACATGACCGCTGTGCTCTCGGATCTCCATTTAAAGGCCTACTGAAATGATTTTTTTTTATTTAAACGGGAATAGCAGATCCATTCTATGTGTCATACTTGATCATTTGGCGATATTGCCATATTTTTGCTGAAAGGATTTAGTAGAGAAAATCGACGATAAAGTTCGCAACTTTTGCTCGTTGATAAAAAAGCCTTGCCTGTACCGGAAGTAGCGTGACGTCACAGGAGGTAATATTCCTCACAATTTTCCTTTGTTTACAATGGAGCGAGAGAGATTCGGAGCGACAAAGCGACGATTACCCCATTAATTTGAGCGAGGATGAAAGATTCATGGATGAGGAACGTTAGAGTGAAGAACCAGAGGCAGTGCAGGACGTATCTTTTTCTGCTCTGACCGTACCTTAGGTACAAGCTGGCTCATTGGATTCCACACTCTCTCCTTTTTCTATTGTGGATCACGGATTTGTATTTTCAACCACCTCGGATACTATATCCTCTTGAAAATGAAAGTCGAGCACGCGAAATGGACATTCACAGTGACTTTTATCTCCACGACAATACATCGGTGACACACTTAGCTACTGAGCTAACGTGATAGCATTGTTCTCAAATGCAGATAGAAACAAAATACATAAATCCCTGACTGGAAGGATAGACAGAAGATCAACAATACTATTAAACCATGTACATGTAACTACACGGTTAATAATTCTCAGCCTGGTAAAGCTTAACAATGCTGTTGCTAACGACGCTAAGGCTAACTTAGCAACTTAGCAACCGGACCTCACAGAGCTATGATAAAAACATTAGCGCTCCACCTACGCCAGCCAGCCCTCATCTGCTCCTCAACAGCCGTGCTCACCTGCGTTCCAGAGATCGACGGCGCGACAAAGGACTTCATTCGTGGGTTTGGCGGCTAGCATCGGCTAGGCGTCTGCTATCAGGGTAAGTAGTCCTTGCTGTGTTGCTACAGCCAGCCGCTAATACACCGATCCCACCTACAACGTTCTTCTTTGCAGCCTCCATTGTTCATTAAACAAATTGCAAAAGATTCACCAAAACAGATGTCCAGAATACTGTGGAATTATGAAATGAAAACAGGGCTTTTTCTACGGGCTCCGAATACTTCCCTTGCCCTCGTGACGTCACACGCATACGTCAGCATTATAAAACTTTTTTAACCGGAAGTGTGGCGGGAAATTTAAAATTGCACTTTATAAGTTAACCCGGCCGTATTGGCATGTGTTGCAATGTTAAGATTTCATCATTGATATATAAACTATCAGACTGCGTGGTCGGTAGTAGTGGGTTTCAGTAGGCCTTTAAGGATCGATTCTAAAATGCTGTTCTTAGTTGTTAAATGCTTATGGACTTGCCCCCATCTTACCTGTCTGAGCAGGCAGAGCATTGAGGTCTGGAAGAAAAACTGCTCCTGTCTGTCCCACGCGCTGGACTCAGCAATGGAGGGGACAGAGCCTTGGCTGGAGCTGCCCCTAAATCATGGGAATAATCAACCTCTCCATATTAGGGCTGCTTAAACATTAGAGCATTTTAAAACCTTGCTAATTCATTTTCTCAAGCATGTCGTGAATAACATGTTGGTTTTATATTGTTTCACCTCAACAGTTTTTTGCTGTTATTTTATTAGTGTGTATTCTATTATTATAAATAATAAATAATGGTAAATGGGTTATACTTGTATAGCGCTTTTCTACCTTCAAGTTATTCACTGTTTTATTGCTTTGATTGTCTTATGTGCAGCACTTCAGTCAACAAAGGTTGTTTTAATGTGCTGTATAAATAAAGGGATTGTTTCCATATATTACAACAAAAGTACAAGTTTGATTGATTGATTGGTTGAGACTTTTATTAGTAGGTTGCACAGTGAAGTACATATTCCGTACAATTGACCATTAAATGGTAACACCCGAATAAGTTTTTCAACTTGTTTAAGTCGGGGTCCACTTAAATTGATTCATGATACAGATATATACTATCAAATATACTATCATCATAATACAGTCATCACACAAGATAATCACATTGAATTATTTACATTATTTACAATCAGGGGTGTGGAGGGGGGCGGGGGGGAGGATATGGACATCAAGTAGTGGACATAGAGAGAGAGAGAGAGAGAGAGAGATCAGAAGGCATAAGAAAAAGAAAAAGTATCTGCATTTGATTGTTTACATTTGATTATTAGCAATCCGGGGAGGGTGTTAGTTTAGGGTTGTAGCTGCCTGGAGGTGAACTTTTATTGCGGTTTTGAAGGAGGATAGAGATGCCCTTTCTTTTATACCTGTTGGGAGCGCATTCCACATTGATGTGGCATAGAAAGAGAATGAGTTAAGACCTTTGTTAGTTCGGAATCTGGGTTTAACGTGGTTAGTGGAGCACCCCCTGGTGTTGTGGTTATGGCGGTCATTTACGTTAAGGAAGTAGTTTGACATGTACTTCGGTATCAGGGAGGTGTAGCAGATTTTATAGACTAGGCTCAGTGCAAGTTGTTTAACTCTGTCCTCCAACTTGAGCCAGCCCACTTTAGAGAAGTGGGTAGGAGTGAGTTGGGATCTGGGGTGGAGGTCAAGAAGTAACCTGACTAGCTTGTTCTGAGATGTTTGGAGTTTAGATTTGAGGGTTTTGGAGGTGCTAGTGGTGTCCCGATCCGATAATTATATGGATATTGGTCCGCTAACAGAAATAAAACGTATTATATGATCTTGCATCTAAAATCTCTGATATAAGCTTCAATAAAAACTGTTTTGCAGCGTGTTTACTTCTGCAAAGCTGAACAGCCAGTTAAACACAAAAGGTTGGTCTTTTCTCGTGTTTTAGGCAAGGCAAGGCAAGGCAAGGCAACTTTATTTGTATAGCGCTTTTCATACACAAGGCAGACTCAAAGTGCTTCACAGACAACAAAGTGAAATGAAAGAAAATAAAAGCAAAATTAAAATGCAGACAATAAAAATAAAAACAGTGCAGACGTTAAAAGTTAAAAGATTAAAAGATTTAGCTGAAAGCTAAGGTGAACATAAAAGTCTTCAGTCTAGTTTTAAAAGTAGTCAGAGTTGGGGAGAGTCTGACATCTTCAGGAAGTTTATTCCAGCTATTTGTTGCATAGTGACTGAATGATGCTCTCCCTTGATTTGAGTTTACTCTTGGAACCGCTAACAGATTGGTCTCAGAAGATCTTAGTGATCTAGAGGGCTTATATAGTGGGAGCATATCAGTAATATACTTGGGCCCTAGACCATGTAGTGATTTATATGTGAGCAGGAGGATTTTGAAATCAATTCTCTGATGTACAGGGAGCCAATGTAAGGATTTAAGAATTGGTGTAATGTGCTCACATTTTTTGGTCTTTGTTAGAACTCTAGCAGCAGCGTTCTGAACAAGCTGTAGCTGCCTGACAGTTTTTTTGGGAAGACCTGCAAGGAGACCATTACAATAGTCTAGCCTACTGGTAATAAAGGCATGTACAAGTTTTTCAAAGTCTTCAGCTGACATGAGCCCTCTAAGTCTTTTTACATTTTTGAGGTGATAGTAGGCCGATTTTGTTACTGATTTGATGTTTTAGTGAAGTCATTTACAAAATAAGGCTACTAAAAGCTAGCAGCTACACAACAGCTAAGCACACAATAGCACACAAGGTAGACATACGCAATAAATGTTCTTAACTGAACTATATTGCAGTCTAAAACACCACGTTTCTCTATAGAGACAAGTGTTAAATAATTATAGTATATTTCTGACAGATACTGAGTCTCGAAGGTGAAAGCATATTAGAAAGTATCTAGTAACAAACGTGTCCGTATCATTCAACTTACTCCGTCACAAGCTTAACCAAGTTAGTTACTTTATCTGAGCAGTTGGGTTGACATCAAACATGTAAATCAAAAAATAAAAAACAATATAAGTGGAAAAAAAGCAACACAATGCTCAAAAGGAGTAGGCTGAAGCATGTTTCTTATTTAAGCCTGCCCCTGACTTACATAGTCCAGATTCCTGTGACCACAATTAATATACAATCATTGGTTTTCATTGAGTCAATACACGTTCATCAGATCACTACATACTGTATATGCTCAAACATACACACGACCAGAGCATATATACCTACCGGTAAATGTACAGTATATTCATTATAACATACTGTAAACACAGGAGAGATTATTTGAAGTACCTGGTATAGGCTCCAGCACCCCCCGCAACCCAGAGAGGGACAAGCAGTAGAAAATAGATGGATGGACTTATGTAGAAGTTCAAGTCCATGATACACCTTACACTATACAATGCACTATATATATATATATATATATATATATATATATATATATATATATATATATATATATATATATATATATATATATATATATATATATATATATATATATATATATATATATATATATATATATATATATATATATATATATATATATATATATATATATATTTATATATATATATATATATATATATATATTTTTTATATATATATATATATATATATATATATATATATATATATATATATATATATATATATATATATATATATATATATATATATATATATATATATATATATATATATATATATATATATCAGTGGTGGGCCGTCAGGGCCAGCAAGGCCTTCTCTGCTGGCCTAACATAACCAGAAATCATGATCATAATTAAAGATGAAAGTATTTTTTAATTTACTTTCCCTAACTATCTAAAAGTATTCATATTGTCTTCATGTCATATTATGCTCCTTCCAGTGCTGTTGTTTTTAGGTTATAGAGTTTTTATCCAATCAGAATTCATATAGCTTATGTTGCCATGTTGTATGAAATTTGCCAGGGGCCTTCAGAATCAATAATGCGGGCGTCCGTACACTTTAAGTGAACGGGCACAAACATTTGACAGACAGTTGCGATAGCCAATCAGATCACAAGTTGTTGTCAGTAAGGCCTTCTAGATGGCCTAAGGCATATATTTATTGTGATGCTATGAGCTAGGTAACATAAGAACTCCATTACCCAGCATGCCACAGTAGTGAAGCGCATGCGCAGTAATACCGTTTAGGTTGAACGTAGCCATGCCGGTAGCTGGTTGTTTTTGATGAGCACGCTGTGGAGTAAACTTTAAGAGCTCAACCAACACTCCTCGTCTACATCTTTTATGATTAGACAAGACAACAAATATATTTGCAAGATCATTTTCAAGAAGGATATTTAAAGAGAAACTACATCTTGTGAGACCATGTCGGCCAACCCCGGAAGGTCGAATAGGTTCTAATAATTGTGAGTTCATATGTTTTATTTATCTATTTTTTCACGTTTGTGTTTTTTGCAGTTTTAATTTTGACAGTACCAGTTTATTGATTTTTAAATGCGCCAGAAAATAATGCGTTTTGTACACTGTTGGTGTGGTGATTCAATGCCCAGTAGTGCGTAAATGTGTTTTTGTATAGTATTTCTCCAGCAATGGTCATGTGGTATAAATTATGGCAGGGGTGCTCATTACGTCGATCGCGATCTACCGGTCGATCCCGGAGGGTGTGTCAGTCGATCCCCAGCCAGGCATTAAAAAAATTGTCCTAAAAATTAGCGATCATAAATCTTCACTATGACGTCACTTTCGTCACTTGATTGACATTCACGGCACCCGAGGGTCTTCTGAGATGACGCTGGCTGCTGCCAGCTCATTATTAAGAAAAAATTACCGACAGGAAGGCGAGAAACACTTTTTATTTCAACAGACTCTGGCGCCGTACCTGTCGTCAAAACTCCAAAGACCGACTGCACAGTTGCACAATAAAAGCGCTGCTTCATGCTGCCTGCGCTAACAACATAAGAGTCTCAGAAAGCTGGCGTGCACAAGCTAGAAAGCTACGGAGTTTGCCACCAATGTATTTCTTGTAAAGTGTATACAAAGGAGTACGGAAGCTGGACAAATAAGATGCCAAAAACCAACCACATTCATGTGGTATTGGACAGAAAGGAGGACTTTTTTTCTCCTCCATTTGAAAATGCGGACGTTATCAGCACCACTGTCTGATTCCTATCAATGCAATTCATCAGAATCAGGTAATACACCAACTTATATTCTTGTCTTCATGAAAGAAAGGAATCTATATGTGTTAAACATGCTTGCATTATCTTTAAACACCTTTAACTTGTTAACAATATTAACTATATGTGTTAAACATGCTTGCATTATCTTTAAACACCTTTAACTTGTTAACAATATTAACTATATGTGTTAAACATGCTTGTATTATCTTTAAACACCCTTTAACTTGTTAACAATATTAACTATATGTAATAAACATTCTTGTATTATCGTTAAACGCCTTTAATTTATTAACAATATTAACTATATGTATTAAATATGCTTGCATTATCATTAAACACCTTTAACTTGTTAACAAAAACATATATTTCATAACTAAGTAAATATAAATTATATATATGAATGAGGTAGATCCCCGCGACTTGATCAATTGAAAAGTAGCTCGCCTGCAGAAAAAGTGTGAGCACAGCTGAATTATGGTATTTTGAGAGGTAATCATTGAAGTCGGACGTCACTGAAGGCCTAGGTGGGAAACGCACAAAAGCTGCAAAATTTGAGGTGCAACGTGGTAAAAGATTGCATTTTGTAAAATAAAATAATGACAATTATATTCACATTTATGTACCCGTATTTCAAATGCACATATTTTGAATTATTCATTGAATTAAATTAATTACTGTCCACTACTTTGTTTTACATTTTAGGTTTACATTTTAAACATATTTCTATTCGACTTTCAATTTTAATTGACTGAATTTGTAAATGCTGAACTCAAATCCCCATAAAGAAGAACACATTTTTTCGTTATTATTACATGAATAAACACAAAGCATGGCACTATTTAGACACACACGTACGTGAGCACATGAACCCAACAGTGTTATCAAGCATCTATTTCCACTGGCAGGAGACATGTGATGTGTTTTCAACCATCGTCACCGCAAAGACAAATAAATGTACGCCATGCAAGTAACATGTGACTAATTTGACATGCAGGAGCCAGCAGGGAGCTCACAGGAAGTAAAACAAGGAGCGACGTGATGAGAGACTAGAAGCTGCAGATGCCGCCTTTGCACTTAACATGACGTCATCACCTCTGGTATCCTTCTGTCATTCCAAGTATTCAGTCCTGTGGTTTCAAAATGGACTGGGCATTAGGTGGGGTTAAGAGCTAAATGAGGGACATCCTGATGCTATGCGCAGAGGCATAACCCAGGGGTTAAAGGTCGTCTACACGCCTCTGATTAAGCTTCCTGACAAAGGATGTGTGCAGCCAAAGTCAGAAAGAGAACTTTACAGCAGAAAAACAACAATTACTTTCAAGTGTGTTTTTAAAAACTTCGCATGTTTGCACAAAAATCAGTCACGCCCTCAAGGATCAGGGGGTAATCACCCACCCACCCACACACACACACACACACACACACACACACACACACACACACACACACACACACACACACATACTGGTTATCATTTGGAATGGGGAGCAAGTTTTTGATCATCACTTGTGGGGACCACCCTTTCTACAGGTTGTGGAGGCATAAAAAAAATGAGGTAAAATGGCCACTGCCCAGTTAGCTCATACACGTCTTTAAATCTAAAGTAATGTGCTGATCATTCTTGCTGGGGACCCTGGGGGAAAAGAGTTAATATGGTTCATGGAGACGAAATTTAAATAATTTAGCATAATTCACACAAATTTGTACGTGACCACTGAGGACCATTTAAAAAAAAAAAAGTTTAAATTAAATATAACATGATCCTCAGAATACAGCACTACAGCTGTAGGAAGCTTCACCACTTAAATGTTAAAGCAAATCCTGCATCTTCTGTGACATTACTGAAAACTGCTATTTAGCAGTAATGAAGTTGTCTGCAACTCCAACTACTATATATAGAAGGATGGAAAATTCTGAATGTGAATCATACTTTACATTTAATAAGGTTTCCCTTTAGGGGACCTGTTTTTTTGTCCCCATACTGTCAGAGGTCCCCTAAAGGTGACTGTGTAAACAGAGCGATGTCCCCATTAAGTAAGTATTGCCAGAACACACACACACACACACACAAACACACACAAACACACAGTGGATTGATGTGTGGCGGCTGAAGGGGGGCTGCTGAAGTGGCTTGAGTGGCGGCTAGGGGGTCCACAATGGAAGTTTTGGAGGGAAACCAAACCTCCTGACTCCCAGTGAGGATGAGGAGGGAACTCCGTCACAACCCCCTGCCCCTCACCTCAAGAACAATACCAGCTCTCATCTCCGCATGGGGACAATATTTGTTTACAAGATCAATTGTTGTAATGAAATTGCCTTTGTTTTGGCCGCATTATCAAGTCAAAGGTAGTTTTGACAATCAACGAGGAAGCTTCAGGCAACCAGCAGGGGCACCAAAAAGTGACTTTCTCCCCCTGTATGAACCCCCCCCCCCCCCCCCCTCACTAGGAACACCATGGTCCTTCCCCCACGTCCCTTAAGTCTAGTTGGGTCATGCACTGGGGGTCACCAACCCCCCAAACCCACAGCCAAAGAAGAGCATAATGAGCTATAGAAGCTAATTGTGTCTATAAAAATATAGAGCTAATATGTTGTCATCACGATTCAATATGAAATATAACTATTTTGTGTTTTCACAAACAGTTAATCTCCAATTTGCCAATTTGTGTCCATTTAAATCCAACCAAAAGCAAATTTTTCCCAGTCCCTCTTGTTTTCCTGAATGCAGCATTCTTCACCCTTGCAAGTGTGTTGTCGGCACATTTCAAATTGAACGCTAATCAGATCAGTGCTTAGGGTTTGACTAATGACCAATGACAAGCACTGTGGACCTTGAAGGGGGCGGGGGGGGGGGGGGAGAGTACGGGCGTGGTGGGGGTGATGGGTCAAAGGTCGGCCTTTCAGAGCCGCTCAATTGAAGCACTATTAAAATCTATCTTTGTGTGATTTGGTGTATGTAGCGAGTAGGTTCCAGTGCATACTTTACGTGCAGTGGTCGTCAACAAATTCATGCAACACTGGAATGTCCATGCATGGAGGCGACAGTGAACGCAGCGCAAATTAGTCAAGCAGTGAAATACTTTTAACAATGATAAGGTTTCTTTCAAATGTGGTGTCATTATGTTTAAATTGAATAAATTACCATATAGGATTTTATGTCTTTGCTTATCATTTTTACTAACGCACTGTTTGTTGAACGATACAAAATAAAACTCATTACCATTACAATCACACTTAAAATGTATTTATTTATTATTTCTAGTGGAGGATAAGATGTGTATTGTACTACATATTACAACTGTTAAACATGATTTGTTTCGCTGTATATTTAATGACTTATTCAAGCAAACAAACTTTTATAATGTGCTCAGGTTTTTTTTTTTTACACATAAGATTCTTTTTAAGCTAAAAAAAGAACACTTGTAAAGCTAGATTAAATCTTTGTAATGTCATATCATTATCATATTTAACGCTGCTAAAGCATTTTAACTTGCCTTGATTCTTCTTTTTTTGGTTAGTTAACTGTTGGGGTGTTTTATTACACACAGTATATTTATTGGACTACATAAGAAAATTTAATGATTTCTTTTAAAGGTTTCATCGTACCTAATTAAATTAATATTTTTTTATTAAAATAACCCATTATTATGTTTTGATCTATTTTGTTTTCATTAATGTATTTTTATGATTAAATTAATTTAATTTTAATTACAGTAATCCGTAATTATGGTTTGATTTATTCTATTTTTTATGCATGTATTTTTTAATTGAATTCATTTTAATTTGATAAAAACAACTCATTATTACGCTTTGATTTATTTTATTTTTTTTACAAATAAGATCTTTATAGGACTACATAATCAAACTTTTATAGAACTTTGTTAAAATGTGGTATGATTATCATTCCATATTTAAATATATTATAAGATTATAATGTATTGTATTTAATACTATTGTTTAAATCAATAAACTTATTTTTATTCATATAACTAGCTAATATCACCAATAAAACATCTTATTTTATTATAGTTAAATTTTTTATATTAATTTAATTGTTTTATCATATATTTTTAGTCTCTGACTGGCTGGGTTAAAAATGACCAATAACCTCATAAAGTACAAACAAAGTTTCTTGCCTGACAAAATATTATTTCAGAACTTGACGCAATCCAAAAATTATCTTATAATTTAGTGAAATCATTGTTATGTGCTTTATCAGCAATATGACACGCTATTTAGTCCTCATTTATGGATGTATTCCTCCCCCAAATCCTGCATGTGTTATGTCATGTGTAAAATATGTCGTCTCTGGGACGTCCTGTCTACTCGTTTTGTTTTCCTACGCCTGCCGTCCAAATTTCCATCACAAACATCTCACCCTGAGTGACCTTTTGCTTTCTGTCAGTGAAGAGGCCCTGATTAGCCTGCATATATGTGCAGATATAGGCCCAAAATCCTCAAGGTTGAAATGGGCATGAATCAGTGTGTGTGTGTGTGTGCGTGTGTGTGTGTGTGTGTGTGTGTGTGTGTGTGTGTGTGTGTGTGTGTGTGTGTGTGTGTGTGTGTGTGTGTGTGTGTGTGTGTGTGTGTGTGTGTGTGTGTGTGTGTGTGTGTGTGTGTGTGTGTGTGTGTGTGTGCAGAAAGGCAAGTGCAAGCGCTCATGCATATGTCTGCATGCATGAATGTGTCGGCTAGAATGGCTGAAATCCTGCATGCTCTAATTATTCAGCTGCTTCTTGCATCCGTGTTTGCTTGTCGCAACAGTTGAGTGCAAAAAGAAAGAAGAAAATAAAGAAAGCGCCTCTTTTTTGGGAGTCAGGCAGTCACCAGAGCGACTACTTTTACTTTGGCTGTTCATTAGTCTGTGGCTACATGGAGGAAATGAAGAGAATCAACCAGTATGCATCTGGGAGGTGAATATTTACCACCTTTAGGTTATCTAACTCCCTAATATCCTTTTCATGTCACAACTGATCATCCCCTCATGGAATTAATATTTTATTATCTTATTATAAACCATGCATCTCTTCATCATTCAAATCATCAGCCTCATTAGGATAAAAAACAGTCCAAAACCAGAATGTATGCCTCTTGATTGCAAGCATAACCACACACAATGAAAATTCAAGTCCTGACTGATTAAAACACAAATTACTGGATACTCTTTCCTGATCTTACTATTGTAACCATGACAACCAAGTACAAAATGCTTGAATATGACCAAATAAATCCTTGCTAATCGCAATGTATGCTGAGTGACATTCTTTGACACCTGCCTCACTGATCAAATTAAAACACCCACACGCATATTCAAAATTAATAATAATAATATAATGTAATAATAACAAAGAGTCTATGTATCGTATTTTCCAACACTGAAAAAAAAACAAAAAAAACATGGTAAGTAAAAAATACAGCATGAGATAAACAGTCAAAATTATGAGATACGAGAGTCAAATAAACTATTCATGGAATAAAAATCATAATTGTCACATGAAAAATTGAAATCATGAGATAAAAAGTTGAAATTATGAAATAAGACATTTGAAGAAACTTTTTTTGAGATAGAAGGTCGTATTCATGAGACATAAAGTTGAAATTATGAGACAGGCAAACCCAAAGTATGAGATTAAAAAGTCAGAATTATCTAGATAAAAAGCCAAGATGAGGAGATATAGACTTTTTAATCTCATAAGTATGACGTTATTTCTCGTAATTTTGAATTTGTAACTATTTATCTCGTAATTATGACTTACCGCGAGGGGATTTTTTTTTCAGTGGGGAAAACAAGCTTCCATTTCTGAGGCAAAAAACCCATTGTCAGGTTTGTGTGGTACGTTACCAAGCATATTCGTATTAGTTTTTTGTATCAACATTTCTGCTTTTTCTCATTGCTTTAAAGAGGTACTATTATGCAAAACCAATTTTTCTAACCTGATAGTACCTGCTTATATGTATTTAGGTCCCCATAAGTCCCGAAAATTTGAAATCAAACCGTGGAGGCATTGTAGAGACATTTGTAAAATACTCTTGGCTTCCTTCGTAACAAACCGTTTGGAATTTGCTCTGTCCTGTGACGTTTTCTGCCCCGTGTCGTCAGCGGATATCTTCATATATGGTACCCATTTACCCGAACATCTTTGTGCGAGTCCGCCATTTGTAATATGCTGTATGGAGAAGCGTTTGTAGACCACAACATCTCCACGATGAAACCCAATGAAGGAAAATGCTCTGTTAGTTGCTTTAACCAGCACAAGTCACTACACAAACTTTCAATCTCATCTGAGGAAAGAAGTGCCTTACTTTTAACTTTTATGATTCGTGGAAATGTGCCTTCAACTGTGAAAAAGTCGAGAGTGCTCAAACCACCTCAAAGAATCCTGCTTCTCAAACCGGCGCCAATATAAGGATGGATTTTCTAATAAACTACTTTTAATGGCTGGCTTAGTTTCTACTATTTATGGCACTAAAAGAGACAATGAAACGGTAAGTAATTACAGTAGGTTAGACATGTGTAAATGATGCGTTGGCAATGTTAGACTGTTTGTAGTGTAGCTAGCTTAGCCTTCTAACATAACACAACAGCGTCCTGCCGCAATATAAAGAATAGTTTTCCTAAAAACTAGTTTTAATAGGATCAGTGCCTACTGTGTTTGGCAGTGACAATCTATCAGTCCCTCAAGGTTCTGTGTTGGGCCCATTATTATTCACTATTTACATAAATAATCTTGGCCAGAACATTCCAAACTCAACTTTCCATTTCTACGCTGATGATACTGTCATATACTGCACAGCACCCACTCCTGCTGAGGCCTTTAAATATTTACAACATGCATTTGACAGAGTACAAGAACAACTTTGCTATCTTCAACTAGTTTTAAATGCAGAGAAAACAAAGTGTATGTTCTTTACCACATCAAAAACTGTCAGATCAGCACTGTGTGAGAACATTTTAACAAAAAATGGGCAACAAATTTTGTTAGTATCTTCTTTTAAATATTTAGGATTTTTAATTGATGACCACTTGAGTTTTAAGGAGCACATTCAGTATGTTGTAAAAAAAAAACCCTGAAACTTTTACCGGGATTTTATTATAGAAACAAGTCTTGCTTTTCTTTTACTGTGAAACAAAAATTGGTGGAAACAACCTTTTTACCTGTTATTGACTATGTAGATGTGTTGTACATGAATGCTACTGCTGGTTGTCTCCACAAGCTGGATAGTGTGTACCACGGGGCACTGAGATTCATCACCAACTGCGCTCCACTTACTCACCATTGTGTGTTATACTCAATGGTTAACTGGACGTCTTTATGTGCTGGTCGCCTCAATCATTGGTATGTGTTCATCTACAAAACCATTCTGGGTATCACTCCATCTTATCTGTCTTGTCTTTTAACAAAAAAACAAGGAAGTCACAATCTTCGTTCAATGAATGTTCTGCAATTTGTCGTCCCCAAGAAAGCATTTAGGTTATCAGCACCGAGTGCTTGGAATACCCTACAATCGGATCTTCAACTTCAAACCCTTGTTACATTAAATGGGTTTAAAGCTTCTGTGAAAGGATTGCAGTCTACCTTGTCTGTATGCACATCTGTTATGTGAGCAAGTTTTAATGTTGTAAAATTTGATGTTGTATCAATCAATCAATCAATGTTTATTTATATAGCCCTAAATCACAAGTGTCTCAAAGGGCTACACAAGCCACAACGACATCCTCGGTTCAGATCCCACATCAGGGCAAGGAAAAACTCAACCCAGTGGGATGACAATGACAAACCTTGGAGAGGACCGCAGATGTGGGTGGGTTCTGGGAATCACTAATAAGCCGGAGTTCTTTGAACACAGATTTCTTGCCGGGACATATGGTATAATACAATCAGCAAGATAGGATGGAGCTAGACAGTGTAGTATTTTATACGTAAGTAGTAAAACCTTAAAGTCGCATCTTAGGTGCACAGGAAGCCAGTGCAAGTGAGCCAGTATAGGCGTAAATGATCAAACTTTCTTGTTCTTGTCAAAAGTCTAGCAGCCGCATTTTGTACCAACTGTGATCTTTTAATGCTAGACATAGGGAGACCCGAAAATAATATGTTACAGTAATCGAGACGAGACGTAACGAACGCATGAATAATGATCTCAGCGTCGCTAGTGGACAAAATGGAACACATTTTAGCGATATTACGGAGATGAAAGAAGGCCGTTTTAGTAACACTCTTGATGTGTGACTCAAACGAGAGAGTTGGGTCGAAGATAATACCCAGATTCAGATTTTATGTGTTTTTTACTGTTTTTAATGTAACCTTTCTGCTGCCCTTTTGGCCAGGTCTCCCTTGGAAAAGAGATATTTGATCTCAATGTGAAGTGAAGTGAAGTGAATTATATTTATATAGCGCTTTTCTCTAGTGACTCAAAGCGCTTTACATAGTGAAACCCAATATCTAAGTTACATTTAAACCAGTGTGGGTGGCACTGGGAGCAGGTGGGTAAAGTGTCTTGCCCAAGGACACAACGGCAGTGACTAGGATGGCGGAAGCGGGGATCGAACCTGCAACCCTCAAGTTGCTGGCACGGCCGCTCTACCAACCGAGCTATACCGCCCCATGGGATTTTACCAGGTTAAATAAAGGTTAAATAAAGGTTAAATAAAAAAATAAATGGACAGGTCCGTTGTATAATCCGTTATTACGTTAGTGATGTAACGCGTAGTGCACCTAATAGCCTTTAGCATGTTGTTTACAAGGGGTCGAAGCAACAGTGCAGTGGCGTTGTTAACATGATATAGAATAGGAAAGTATTTTATTGTCACGATACACATGTAAATGGTAAATGGGTTATACTTATATAGCGCTGATGGCGGGAGCTGCCATGCAAGGCGCTAACCAAGATCCTTTAGGAGCAAGGGTGAAGTGTGTTGCTCAAGGACACAACGGACGTGACGAGGTTGGTAGAAGGTGGGGATTGAACCAGGAACCCTCAGGTTGCTGGCACAGCCACTCTCCCAACTGCGCCACGCCGTGGCATATGTATACTTCCAGGATTTTTGATGTATTCTAACTCATAGACAAACGTAAATAAACGTCTGTTTACAGCGGAGCCAATGGGAGGTCCTCTATTTCGCTCATAAAACCCAATAATAAAACATCCAAAGAGCACCAACAATACTCCATTTACATTTTGTGAAATATATATACAAATATTGGGGATGTTGTTATTATAAGTGCTAATGCAGACACACCATTTAAAGCGGCGCCGTGATCACTCGCTTGTGTGGCTACGTTGACGTCATCGAGTGATAACCTGTTTCCTCGCTTCCCTGCTCGTGGAATTTTATTGTAGATCATAAATCACGTCTCTCACCTGGATAGTAGAAGGATGAGGATGTAATCTGCCATGTCGGTACACTTTGACAGCCAATTTAGACCTGGCAATGGTGAGAACAACACTAAAAGACGCTTTGCTCCACCCCCTCATTTCTTCGCAAGCCTATCCATCCATCCATTTTCTGCCGCTTGTCCCTTTCGGGGTCGTGGGGGTTGCTGGAGCCTATCTCAGCTGCATTCGGGCAGAAGGCGGGGTACACCCTGGACAAGTCGCCACCTTATCGCAGGGCCAACACAGATAGACAGACAACATTCACACCCACATTTACACACTAGGGCCAATTTAGTGTTGCCAATCAACCTATCACCAGGTGCATGTCTTTGGAGGTGGGAGGAAGCCGGAGTCACGAGGAGAACATGCCAACTCCACACAGAAAGATCCAGAGCCCAGGATTGAACTCAGGACTACTCAGGACCTTCGTATTGTGAGGCACATGCACTAACCCCTGTTCCACCGTGCTGCCCTTCTTCGCAAGCATGTTAAGTAATTCTTCATCTAAACGGGAATATAGCAAGATTCTATCAGTCGGCATCCTAATGACTGCAGAACTTGTACAGTAAGTGATGTTTTATTATGTGTGTTGGCTCTCATGAAGTCTGCAGTGAGTAAAAATCAGTAATGCTGTTGGAAGAAAAAAAAGCGAACGTTGTGACGCCTTTAAAAAAAAAAAAATGTGCCAAGTATGCTTAAAATGAGCAAAATACCTAACTATTAAATGTTATTATTAATGTGGCCATTACTGTATTACATATACAGCTTTAATGGAGGTGTTTGGATGATTTTTAAGGCCTTTTATAGGAAGAATAGAGTGACTCACATAAGCTTCATTGTAAGCGGACTTTAGATCGTCCATCCATCCATTTTCTACCGCTTGTCCCGTTTGGGGTAGCGGGGGGTGCTGGAGCCTATCTCAGCTGCTTCGGGCGGAGCTTTAGATCGCATTTATTTAATATTTAAAATGCATTAAAAACGAAACACGTGTTTTTGACTTACATACGGATTGTGAATGATTCTCAAAAAAGTGCAGTTTCCCTTTGAGTCTTTTTGCTCTTTTGTTTCTTATATTTTTACTGTTTTTTCAGTTTGATTTCATTTCCGTAATATGCTGTGGTCCACAAACTACCTTGGCGTGGAAAAGGTTGCAGACCCCTGCTGTCCATACTTTCTACAGTTAGATGTAAACAATGGTCAAGTTACAATGTTACAATGGTCCTCGGCACGCAGTATTCAAATCTCTGCGCTTTCAGGCTCTAAAAAGGCTGTTGCCATGTAAACAAATGAGCGAAAAGAACAGTCATATTTGTTTCCAGTTCAAGTCTGTGTTATTGATCCCACCTGTTGGATACGTTTAAATGCACCTGCCAGCATGAGAACATTGCAGCATGCTAACCAACGCACCCTGAGGGACGAGTGATCTGATACCCCTGAAGAAAGAGGTGTGTGTGCAGCAGACAGGTCGGGGGTAACGGGAGGGGCTGATAATGACGGGTGGGGGCGGGGGTGATGGAGCCAGGGAGTCACCCAATTTTGGCGGCGCCCTCCAGGGTTCCCCCCCCCTCCCTTTAACAAAAGGCTACTCTGTGGTCGCACATTAAGACAGGTTTCAATGATGAGCTGGGGGCTGTGTCAGTGTGTGTGTGTGTGTGTGCGTTTTTGTTTTTTTGCAGGTGCTGATAGAGCAAAGGCGACGGCGTTTTGGGTACGAGGTGCAGGTCACCAAAGAAGAGTGAATGGCGTTGATGAAAGATAGCGAGGGCTAGAAAGAGGCTTGTGCTGGTGTGCAATTACGCTCCCAGTCAGTCCCCATTCAAACATGCAGAGGACCGTCATGGCGCGCATTAAAACCACTTGCTTTGCATTCAACGTGGTAATCTTTAGCATTTTGTTACTAAAATATTACTTTATGCTAATTATAAAACAGGTACTTATTCTTCGGACGGAACTAGATCATATTTGTCTCCACTGTGGGATGAGTGAAGCAGAGTTTCACCAACTTTTTCTTAGCTCCAGACCCAAATTAGAACCTGAGCATACTAAATTAGATGTCATAACATATGGCACATACAACAAATATGATTCAAAGTAAATGTTGTTGGCACACAATATATTTAACCCTCAGGGCACAAAAGCAGATTTGTTTGTACTTTCAGTAAATTGTTTATTTTTGGCCATCATTTGTTACTTCATTATTCTTAAGTGTTCAAAAAATAGTTTTTTCATGTTAAACTGATTAAAATTTGAAGTTCCAATTCTTTCACAGGCGATACACTGGCAGTTATTACATAATTACCCAAAGCCAAACAGGGCACAATAGTCCCAAATTTTCAAAGGGCATAAAAACATTTTGGACTTTTTTGCCGATATCCGATATTCCGATGTTGTCCAACTCTTAATTACCGATTCCGATATCAACAGATACCGATACATACAGTCGTGGAATTAACACATTATTATGCCTAATTTTGTTGTTGTGATGCATTATTTTTTTTAACATGCCTCAAAACAGCAGCTTGGAATTTGGGACATGAGGAGGTTGAGGTGGGCGGGGTTGTGGGGCGCGGTGTTAGGGATAGTGGGGGGTGTATATTGTAGCATCCCGGAAGAGTTAGTGCTGCAAGGGGTTCTGGTTATTTGTTCTGTTGTGTTTATGTTGTGTTACAGTGCGGATGTTCTCCCGAAATGTGTTTGTCATTCTTGTTTGATGTGGGTTCACAGTGTGGCGCATATTTGTAACAGTGTTAAAGTTGTTTATACGGCCACCCTCAGTGTGACCTGTATGGCTGTTGTTCACTTGTGTGTGTGTGAAAAGCTGTAGATATTATGTGACACGCAAAGGCAGTGCCTTTTAGGTTTATTGGCGCTCTGTACTTCTCCCTACGTCCGTGTACCACTCCGTACAGCGACGTTTTAAAAAGTCATAAATTTTACTTTTTGAAACCGATACCGATAATTTCCGATATTACATTTTAAAGCAATTATCGGCCGATAATATCGGCAGTCCGATATTATCGGACATCTCCAATTTTGGATTCATAATTTTTTTAATGTGTTTTGCTAAAATCTCTCAATCAACTTTAGCCCTAAACAAAGATATTAAACATGTAAAAAAAAATGTTTTTATTATTATTTCATTCTAACTCTTACAAAGCCTTTTGATCAAATGATGTCACAGTTTTCAATTAGTATTACTAGTATAACATGAGTTAGTTTACTTATTTAAACCTGTGAAATTATCTGATAAAAAGGGTAAAAACAACAACAACTTGTATCAGGGCTATCCAATTAAATTGTTTTGGGGGGCAAATTTCCAGAAAACTAAGGACCTGGTGGGCAGATTTCTCTTTTTACTATTAATCTTATTTTGTATATTCCTGAGAACCAGCATCCTCCACAGTAGACATTTGTAATCGTTTAATTTGGTCAGCGCTATGGATTTAGAGGAAAAATACTTTTGTCCATAGTGTTAAACAACCTTTACAGTTTACAGTTAAAACAAACAAACTTGCAATTCAGTCTCCAGAATTTACGGTAAAAAACTGGCAGTTCAGTTGCAAGAACTGTACTGTAAAAATAACAGTGGTACCATTTTTCAAAGTATTCAGTGTAAAAAAATCTGTAGATATAACAGTAAAAAAAAATGGCATAAACGACAAATCGGCACCACTGTTATTTTTACGGTAAAATTCTGACACTTAGACTTATACAAACTTTATTGATCCACAAGGGAAATAACGATTTCCCTTATGTTATTTTTACAGAGTACACAACAGGAGTGCTCTGCTGTTTTTGAGGACCTACTGCAAAAAAAATGCATTGTCAAAGATCATCTATTTGACAGCACTCCAGTCTTTTCAGGAATCTGATCCAAAAAATGTTAGTCTCTCACAAGTTTTTTTAACTGAACTCGCAGGCCGGTATGGTGTCATTACCGTGCCGGATTTGGCTCTCGAGCCGCCAGTGGAATACCCCTGACTTACATGTTTGATATTTTTGTATAGGAATCAAGTTTATTGAGAAATTTGAGAAAAAATGAATACCCCCCTCATAAACATAAATACTTATGTCTTGTTTGGCTTCCAAGATAATTCAAATTGAATGTACCTAGATCACAGATTCTCAAACTGTGGTTCGTGTACCACTCATGGTACATAAGCTCCATCTAGTGGTACACCGAAGAATCACTTGATTAAAGTACAGTGTTTTATTTTCCTATATGCAAACACGGTGTTACTGTTCAAACTGTGTGTAATGTTACAGTGGCCAAAACTATTAAATATACTTGTTAAATAAAACCTCTGCCTTGTTTTTTAATTAATACTTAGGACCTGTCTACATTCAGCCGGATAACTCAATAAACGAGTAATTATTTAGCCTAAGCCCCGTTTCAGCCACACTAAACCATCGTTTAAGGTTCCTCTCCTCGGATAATTTTTTACACGGGTAAGTGCGCCGTGTGTTTCTTGAATCTCCGGCTCTTAGCTCTGTGTGGACTCATCGATCATTTACAAACTGAGTTCGGAGAGGAAGTGAAGCCAGAAAAAGCGTGCCCCACACAGGAAGTGACGTCAGAAAGAACTCGCCCCAGCTAGCTTCATAACATCCGGTTTCGTAACTCGGAGATAACCACTAGAAAGATGGAGGCGAATCATCCAGACATGCCCGTGTTTGTCCTTCTTGTACATGTACAGACGCTTGTGGAAATCACACATGAATACCTTAAGAGAAGGAAACGCACGATTGCAGCTATGTCGGATACAACACATTTCAGACGGCAACATAGCAATGTTGAGCGATGGTTTTGGTTAAGGCCTGGAAGAACGGCAGCCTGGTGGGATATGTTTGTCACCAAGTGTGTTGTGCCAGAAGAACGGCAAGAGAACTTTCGAATGTCCAGGTCAGCTGTGATTCTACTTAGCCAAAAACTTTGTCCATTTGTTGAAGGGTAGACAATGATGATGCGGGCCCCCGTGGACGAGGGTAGACTACAGAAAACAGCGAATGCATTTGGACTGGCAAAGCAGACCATCAGTTATTGTCCGCCATGTATGTCGAGCGATTACTCAACGTTTAGTTTTGTACTACATAACCACTGTGAAACCATGAAGTGGTTGCGGCCGTCAAGTACGACCGCCAATTTCAGCCTCCAAGCACAGGCAGAATTGCAAGAATGGACAATGAAGAATCAATCAATCAATCAATGTTTATTTATATAGCCCTAAATCACAAGTGTCTCAAAGGGCTAAGAAGAAGGTAAAAGAGTGAGGAATGTCCTGACCAGATATCTACATCCCTAGATAAATTGTTGTAAAATGTTCTTTATCACATTGTTTACTTCCACACGTCCATTAAAGATATGATTCATGTATGATGGCTCAGGTGGGATTCACTACTAGTCTTAACAGCTGCTGATGGTGAGGTAAGCAAGGTTTACTGTTAAGAGAAATGTGGCAATATGCTACATTGAAACACAGGGTAAGGATACATTTCCAGGTCAGAGGTGACTATGACGTAATGTGTATGTGCGTCTGCCACTAGGTGGCATTGCGCCGGCGGACGGAGGGGCGAGGGGGTCTTAAATGGTGGCATTGTATGTGCGTGGACAAGTACAAGGTTAGGTGTGGTTTATCCTGTATAACCTTTGTGTAGAAGGGGCCAAGCGTTTACACTAAGCCGGATAAGGTTATCCAGGGTAAATCACACCTGACTTTATCCGTGTCCACACACAACAATGCCACCGTTTGAAGACCCCCGCGCCCCTCCGTCCGCCGGCGTAACGCGACCTAGTACGCATGCGCGGAAAATGCACACGTCATAGTCCCATCCAGTGTTGCTTTGTGTGCAAGTTCTTAAAATGTAACTTATCTGAACAATATCCAGTGTTGTGGTATTTCAATTAACTGGAATCCAGTGCGCTGTGGGGCCCTATTGTTGTGAATCACACCTGAGCCATCATAAATTAATCAAATCTTTAATGGACATGTAAAAGTAAACAATGTGAAACATTTTTTAACACATCCACGGGAGCTCACATTCTCGTTGTCTCGCCTTCGACAAATGGACAAAGTTTTTCGCTAAGTAGCATCACAGCTGACCCGGCCGGACATTGGAAAGTTCTCTTGCCGTCTGAGAAGTGTTGTATCCCAAATAGCTGTAATTGCTTTCTCTTAAGGTATCCATGTGTGATTTCCACAAGCGTCTGTACAGATAGAACAGGGGTCGGCAACCCAAAATGTTAAAAGAGCCATATTGGAGCAAAAATACAAAAACAAATCTGTCTGGAGCCGCAACAAATTAGAAGCCATATTACATACAGATAGTGTGTCATGAGATATACATTGAATTGAGATGACTTAAAGGGAACTAAATGAGCTCAAATATAGCTACAAACGAGGCATAATGATGCAATATGTACATACAGCTAGCCTAAATAGCATGTTAGCATCGATTAGCTTGCAGTCATGCAGTGACCAAATATGTCTGATTAGCACTCCACACAAGTCAATAACATCAACAAAACTCACCTTTGTGCATTCACGCACGTTAAAAGGGTGGTGGACAAAATGAGACAGAAAAAGAAGTGGCATAAAACACGTCCTAGAAAGTCGGAGAAAGTTATACATGGAAACAAACTGAATGTGAGTTCAAGGACCGCCAAAATTAGTAGGACAAAACGGCGCTCGCCAAATACTCGAATCAGTGAAGCATGTTTAATATAAACAGTGTGCTTTATAACAATTAGGGAGGTTTATGTCATGTTTGTCCTCCTACAGAAACCATATTAAAACAAAAAATGTATTTTTTTCCCCCTCATCTTTTTCCATTTTTCATACATTTTTGAAAAAGCTTCAGAGAGCCACTAGGGCGGCGCTAAAGAGCCGCATGCGGCTCTAGAGCCGCGGGTTGCCGACCCCTGAGATAGAAGAAGGAGAAACATGGTTAGCTCCGAACTACGAAACCGCTTTATTATGAAGCTGGCTGTGGCGTGTTCTTTCTGACGTCACTTCCTGTGTGGGCGTGGTCTTTCTGGCGTCACTTCCTCTCCGAACTCACTTTGTAAACGATCAATGAGTCCATACAAAGCTAAGTGGGGATTCAAGAATAACACAGCTGACTTATCCGTGTAAAAATTTGTCCGTGGAGGGGGACCTTAAACGCTGGTTTAGTGTGGCTGAAACGGGGCTTAGGCTAAATAATTATTCGTTTAAGGGGTTAACCGACTTAGTGTAGACATGGCCTTAGACCTACTACGCTACTGTGTTTTAATGTTGGTCATTACGGTGGTACTTGGAGAGCCAAGTGTTTTCACAGGTGATACTTGGTGTAAAAAGTTTGAGGACCACTGCCCTAGACCAGCGTTTTTCAACCTTTTTTGAGCCAAGGCACAATTTTTGCAAAAAAAAAATCCGGAGGCACAACACCAGCAGAAATGTATTAAAAAACAAAACTCAGTTGAGAGTAAAAAGTCGTTGTCACAATTGTTGGATATGACTTTAAACCATAACCAAGCATGCATCACTATAGCTCTAACCACTAGGCCACCTACTCAGTGGCCTAGTGGTTAGAGTGTCCGCCCTGAGATCGGTAGGTTGTGAGTTCAAACCCCGGCCGAGTCATACCAAAGACTATAAAAAAATGGGACCCATTACCTCCCTGCTTGGCACTCAGCATCAAGGGTTGGAATTGGGGGTTAAATCACCAAAATGATTCCCGGGCGCGGCACTGCTGCTGCCCACTGCTCCCCTCACCTCCCAGGGGGTGAACAAGGGGATGGGTCAAATGCAGAGGACACATTTCACCACACCTAGTGTGTGTGTAACAATCATTGGTACTTTAACTTTTACTTTACTTTAACTTTGTCTCAAAGTAGGTGTACTGTCACGACCTGCCACATCACGCCGTGACTTATTTAGAGTTTTTTGCTGTTTTCCTGTGTGTAGTGTTTTAGTTCTTGTCTTGCGCTCCTATTTTGGTGGCTTTTTCTCTTTATTTGGTATTTTCCTGTAGCAGTTTCATGTCTTCCTTTGAGCGATATTTCCCGCATCTACTTTGTTTTAGCAATCAAGAATATTTTAGTTATTTTTATCCTCCTTTGTGGGGACATTGTTGATTGTCATGTCAGGTTCGGATGTACATTGTGTTTGCTCCACAGTAAGTCTTTGCTGTCGTCCAGCATTCTGTTTTTGTTTACTTTGTAGCTAGTTCATTTTTAGTTTTGCTCTGCATAGCCTTCCCTGAGCATGCCTTTTCTTAGGGGCACTCACCTTTTGTTTATTTTTGGTTTAAGCATTAGACACCTTTTTTTACCTGCACACTGCCTCCCACTGTTTCCGACATCTATAAAGCAATTAGCTACCGGCTGCCACCTACTGATATGGAAGAGTATTACACGGTTACTCTGCCCAGCTCTAGACAGCACCGACACTCAACAACAACAGATAATTTTCAGACTATATTTACTGCTTTGCAAAAAATATTTTTAACCCAAATAGGTGAAATTAGATAACATCCCCACGGCACACCAGACTGTATCCCACAGTGGTTGAAAAACACTGCCCTAGATGATTACAAAAACAAATAATTAAAAATGAGTAGTATCAGACAGAACCTTATTACCAAGGATGAGGCTAGAAAGAAAACAATACACAAGTTTAAGGTTGTTCTACATGTAAAAAAGTAAACAAAAATCTCCTTGATATGGATTATACAAGAATAATTTTGATTTAGCATACATTCATATATATTTGATGGTTCGGCCGACCCCCACCCGACGGTCGGCGCCTCAGGCTACTGCATCCGGACTGCGTGTCTGGAGCTCCTGGGTCCCACCGTCCATCCCTTCCGGGTGCCCGTCTTGGTTGGGGCCTGCTGGGTCTGGGGCCTGCTGGGTCTGGTCCCTGCTGGGTCTGGTCCCTGCGTCTACTGTGGTAGCTTGGTGCTGCAGGGTATTCCGAGGTGCTGTGAGTCGGCCAGTTGTTGGGGTAGCAACCTTGTGTGTCAGCATGTCTGTGATCTTCTTTTAATTCTTTTTTTTAATTTAAAAAAAAAAAAAAGATTTAATTATTCATTTATTCTTATTTTTTAATATATTGTATTAATATCATTATTATTATTATTATTTATTTATTTATTTTATTTATTTATTTTCCCCTACCTCAGGGGGGGACTCGGCGGGGCGGTTGCTGGTTGTTCCATCGCCATCGTTGGGGTCCCTGCGGGTGGGGTGGCTGGTTCCTGTGGCCCCGTGCTGGGTGGTCCTGTGGCGGCCGGCTTGGGTGGGGTGGCCGTGGGCTGGCCTCGCCGCGCTCTCCGGGGGTGGGGGGGGGGGGGGGGGCTCGTGGGGGCCCGGTTGCCGGTGGGGCGGGGGCGGTCTTCCCATCCGGTTGCAGGGGATCTCCGGGCCCCTCGGGCGGGGCGTCCCGCCTTTCTGTCCGTGTGGGGTGTGGTCTCTCGCTGGCTTGGGGTCTGGCTGCCCCCTGCTTTTCTCGTGCCTTGTCCTCTGCCGGGTGCGTCTGTCTGCGGCCTGCTGCTGGCCCTTGTGGGCGGCGCGATGGGCCAGGCTCTGGGGTTCCTGTCGCTGTCCGGCTTGGCTGCGTGGGGGCGGTGGTCCCTGGTTCCCTGGGCACCGCACCTACTGTTTGTGGGATGGGCTCTCGGGGAGGCTGGGGCCGTACTCTGGCTCCCGCACACACTGGGAGTCAAATGTATTGTACATGCAAATTCACATATACTCACATACATACATACACACATACATAGGTACCTACGCTCCCACATACATATACAAATAAATACAGTACATATTTACACACTCAAAGTTCGTACATCCACACGCACATTCATTATACAAACATACTGTATACACATACTGTACATATACATTCACTGTAAAAACATACATATACACATACTGTACATATACACTCACTGTACAAACACACACATACTACACATATACATTCACTGTACAAACCCACATATACACATACTGTACATATACATTCACTGTACAAACACACATACTGTATACACATACTGTACATATACATTCACTGTACAAACACACACATACATATTCTATACGTATACATTCACTGTACAAACACACATATACACATACTGTACATATACATTCACTGTACAAACACACATATACACATACTGTACATATACATTCACTGTATAAGCACACATATACACATACTGTACATATACAAGTACACATGCACACATACACTCATGCACATAATCACGTTTCATCAAACATATATTAACGTTATTGCCCTAGAGTAAACTGGGTATAACACATGGCACACTGACAAAGCTTAATCTATTGTTACTATAACAATCTACAAGGTTAATGTAGGTTGCCTCTCTTTCTTCCCCTCCATTTTTCTGCATTCTTTCGTATCTCAAGTTATCATTACGTATATGTATTGTTGCATTTGAACAATTGTATTGTTGATAATAAAGGTAAAGTATTGGTATTGTTCATTATCAATAGCACTATTTCTATTGGTATTCATATTGCTCCATTTTTAGTGTAATAATGCTCATTGTCATTTCTGTATTATTTTTTATTTTCGCTAACTGCTTATTTGCTATTACTTTTACCATCATATTTGTACATGTCGTATTTGCTGATGTTGCTCTGTTGTTGTTGTTGTTGTTGTTGTGTTTGCTGTTGTTGTTTTTGTCTCTCTGTCTAATCCCCCTCTTGTCCCCACAATTCCCCCCTCTGTCTTCCTTTTTTTCTCTTTCTATCCCCTCCTGCTTTGGCCCGGCTGCACCAAATGATAATATAAATACATTTAATAAAGTCAAAATACAAATAAGGCAACAAGAGAAGTATCCTACACTTCTCTTTTGTAAAGTAAATCTGAACAGCCGATATGGGCATCTACATTTGCTATATGATTTGCCCGAGAAGCTGGGCAGGACATTTAAAAAAAAAAAATTAAAAAAAAAAAAACGTTTGAAATAAGCGCCTGCTTTAGATGCTGCTGCTCCAACTTCAGTTCCAAGCTTTACACACAGCTTTGGAGTTGTATAATTTTATGAGGTCTTTCAGATGAAATTAAATCTATGGGTGACAGTGTCAGCAAACGCAGGCAGAGATTGAGCAGCTGTTGAGCTTTTTATTAGTTTGGAGATGTGAAATGTGAACTGTTCATGTGTAATGTTAGCGACTTGTTTAGTGCCATGGGGGCTGGGGGGTGGGGTGGGGGGTCACACTATTGGCATGTGTCTATTGTCTGGAGGGGCTATTTTATAGAGGAGGGGGGCTTAAAGTTTGTGTGTGTGTGTGTGTGTGTGTGTGTGCGTGTGTGCGTGTGTGTGTGTGTGTGGGAAGGCTAATTACATTGTTCACAGCCCAGGATGACCTTCGCTGACCAAGCTCAATTGACGGGAGGAGGAGGAGGAGGAGGAAGAGGAGGAGAAGATGGAGAGCAGTCAGGCAACAAAAGGAGGGAAAAAAGCGAACATGCATTCCTTTAGGGTTTAGACTGTGTTGTATTTTCATGGACGCCAAGTATCAACGTCAGCCATACCATGGCATGAAAAAGTATTTTTATTTTACTGTTACTTTGCTCGGACGTCAGCCTATATACTTTTTCTCATACATGACGGGTTATTCATTTTCAATGTGAGGAAGGGAATAAATGCATTCGTATGTGTTTGAAAATAACATATACATGTTATATATGGTTATATATAGTGGTGCATCAAAGTTGTAAAACAAATACAATGTTTAAACAAATAGTTAAGGTTGATTTCAGCCACAAAGGCGCAGTCATTAAGTAAGGCGAAAAAGGTAAGAAAAGAAAAAGGTAAGAAAAGAAAAAGATAAGGGATAAAATAATGCACACAGTATACAATGAAAATATAAGAATACAAAAATAAGCCAAATAATAAAAATTAATTATTTTCATTTTGTCTTTAAACATATTTCTAAATTTTTAAAAAAATCTTTAAAAAATTTAAATACAACAAAATTTTACTAAACTGAATTTAAGCTAAACACTACTTCAGTAAAGTAATCTAAAGTGAATTGAAGTACAGTAGTGTAAACCAAAGTGAACTATAGTCACTTTAGTCAATAAAGTAAACTAAAGTGAAGTGAAATACAGTAAACTAAAGTGAACTAAATTAAAGTAAACAAAAATTAACTACAGTAAAGTAAACTGAAGTAAAGTAAACTAAAGGAAAAAAGAATGAAGGAAACTGAAGTACAGAAAATGTAGGTAAACTAAAGTAAACACAAATAAAGTAACTTACAGTGGAGTAAACTACCGTAAAGTAAACTGAAGTGAACTAAAGCAAATTAGTGAACTAGAGTGAACTGAAATAAACTATAGTAAACTTAAATAAACTAAAGTAAATTAAAGCGAATTAAAGGAAAAGTAAACTGAAATAAACTTAAAGTGAACAAAAGTAAATTAAAGTGAACTAAAGTAAACTGAAATGAACTAAATTGAACATTATAAACAGAAGTAAATAAAGTGAAGTAAAGTAAACTAAACTCAAGTAAACTAAAATGAACAAAAGTAAATACTTAACTAAATTGAATTAAAATAAAAGTAAAGGGGTGTGATGGAATGCCCCCACTTGTAATAAAATAATCCAATTAAAAGCTAGATTTATGCCAAATAAGTTTACCGTTGAGTACTTTAGAAACAATTTCTATAAGTTCCTGTTCACTGAGTGTTCTGCTAACAATTAGTGTCCTGAAGGCAGTGCAGAATAATTGTCCAGTTAATGGTGGAAGGAAGATAATGATGCAGTTATTTTTGACAGAGATTTATCGCCTCCGTAATGGACTTTTATTAAAAAAGCCTTGCAATTTTGAGGGAAATTATCTTTTAAAAGGTCCTCAATTTGCCCGCCAAAATCGATGCCCGTGTCCTGAGCGCCAAAACGTGAAGTCTTTGTATGTTCTCCTCCATTGTGTTCCAAAAAGAGCATTCAAATGTGGACGTGGTCAGCAACGCCAACATCTGTCTTCCCTGTGGACGTATGTAAAACACTTTGAGTATCTATTGTTAATTTTGGAGGGATCCTGCTTCGTGTGTTAAACTTCCCTCCAAAGCGATCCGGCCAATTAGAAGCGCTGACGGGGGAAGGGCGAGCGCCTCTAAAACCTAGCAGACAACGGCGAACCTCTGTCTGACCCCCCAGCTGGGCTCCAACAACACACTTGATCAAGCGCGGTAAAGGCCCGAGGCGTTGCTGCTGCACCGCTGGGCCGCAAACAACAATGCACTCGGCTGCTTGACCACATTGGGAACGAGGAGACTCTTCCTTTAATGGCGGCTAATGAGCGCCGTAAATGTGGAAGTGAAAGGAGAAGGAACGACGCAAACGGGTTTCCCTCCTAAAATGACCACAAAAAAAAAAAAAAAAAGAGGACCTCACCGGTGCAACCAAACGCGGGTTCATCATGACAAGATTACCACAAACATTCATTTCAATCTGGAAACTCTTAAATGCTTTGAAGGGCCCCCAAACCTCACCAGAGGCTTCCTATTCCCCATTCTACTTTGGGAGAAGAACCACTTGAAAAGAATATGGCCTGTTTACTTTGGAGATAAACTGCTCCCACGTGTGCTTTACCCTCTGAGGAATGGCGGAATCCATCATAAAGCCTGGTTATCTCTACACATGAATATACAACATCCATGTTTAGGTTCTATGCACAATTAAGCCCTGAATTATTCAACCTGTGGCCAAAGGATGTACATTTGTGCAGAAATTGACACAAAACAGTAAAAAGTATCAAGATTATGACCACTTTATACAAAACCCAAAACCAGTGAAGTTGGCACGTTGTGTAAATCGTAAATAAAAAAAAGAATACAATGATTTGCAAATCCTTTTCGATTTATATTCAATTGAATAGACTGCAAAGATAAGATATTCAATGTTTGAATTGAGAAACTTTTTTTTTTTTTTTTGCAAATAATCCTTAACATAGAATTTAATGGAGCAACACATTGCAAAAAAGTTGGGTCAGGGGCATTTTTACCACTGTGTTACATGACCTTTCCTTTTAACAACACTCAGTTAACGTTTGGGAACTGAGGAGTGGCTGAAGGCATGTTTTGTATTCTGGTTTCTTCGGGGTGGCCGCCCTTTGCTCTGATTGCTGCTTTGCACACTCTTGGCATTCTCTTGATGAGCTTCAAGCACACCGGCTTGAAAACCATTTCAGGTGCCTACCTCTGGGGGTTCGTCGAGAGAGTGCCAATAGTGTGCAGGGCAGTTGTCAGAGCGCAACTGTGGAGTGCATGGCGCCACATTCATGGTTTTGATGCCTTCAGTGACAATCTACCGTAGTCATGAGGGTGGGGAGGGCGCATTGGGTGAGGGGGTGTGTCCAAACTTTTGGCCTGTATTGCAAGGTTTCTCATTGTCATCCCATTGGGTTGAGTTTTTTCTTGCCCTGATGTGGGATCTGAGCCAAGGATGTCGTTGTGGCTTGTGCAGCCCTTTGAGACACTCGTGATTTAGGGCTGTATAAGTAAACTTTGATTGATTGATATTGAAACACAGTGTTACTGTTCAAACAGTGTCTAATGTTACAGTGGTCAAAAACATTAAATAAACTTGATAAATAAAACATCTGCCTTGTTTTTAATGAATACTTATGCTTACTACGCTATTGTATTTCAATGATGGTCATTATGGGGTTACTTGGAGAGCCACGGGTTTTTTGAGCTGGTAAGTGGTGAAAACAGTTTGAGAACCAGTGTCTAAACCAGTGGTTCTTAACCTGGGTTCGATCGAACCCTTGGGGTTCGGTGAGTCGGCCTCAGGGGTTCGGCGGAGGTCAAGACACACCCGACTCATCGTGTAAATACAAACTTCTCCCTATCGGCGTATTATGGATACGGCAACAGCTGACTGATTTGCAGGTGTGTAATTTGTTGTGAGTTTATGCACTGTGTGGGTTTTGTGGTTTGAACAACGTGATATTCACGCACGGTTCATTTTATGCACCAGTAAAAAAAACATGGCAACACTTTAGTATGGGGAACATATTCACCATTAATTAGTTGCTTATTAACATGCAAATTAGTAACATAATGGCTCTTAACTAGTCATTATTATGTACTTATTGATGCCTTATTCGGCATGGCCTTATTATAACCCTAACCCTCTAACCCTGGCCCTAACCCTAACCAAATAACTCTAAATTAAGTCTTTATTACTTAGAATATGTTCCCCTAGTGTCCGAATAACTCTAAATTAAGTCTTTGTTACTTAGAATATGTTCCCCATACTAAAGTGTTACCAAAAACATATAACTTTGTCTTGAATTTGAAAAAAAAACATTTTATTTTTCACTAAAGAAGGGTTCGGGGAATGCGCATATGGGGTTCGGTACCTCCAACAAGGTTAAGACACTGGTCTAAACAATAACAACATGTACAAAAATGTAAATTAGACACAAGTCTCCTCATTCTAAATCCATTTCAGACACCTGCAGCCTGCCTCCCCCTCCCTTCATTCTACACATGGACAGTCCCGGGGGCGCACAGCTGTGACCTCTGACCCCAGACCCTATAATTAGGTTATATATAGCGAGCTGACGGATGCATAAAGTCAAAGGCTATAGCAGCGCAGGCTAGGACAGAGTCGCCTCAAGTGGAAAAAGTAGACTTAAAGAAGTATTCACAAGGGGGGGAAAGCATAAGTAAATACAAAATCATGAGACCAATGAAGCTTTCAAGCAAGAATTTAAAACAACAGTAAAGGGAAAAAATAGAAGTGACATGGTCAGACATTATTAAATATGACATTAGCAACATTGCCAACAGGAGGTGACCAGGCTGGTCCACCAGTGCTACCAAACTCTAAAGTACTGTAAGTGATCTGGGTTCACCTTAGTGGTCAACGTGACGAGCTGGAGCGCCGTCACAGTAAGCTAAGGCATGATTTTTTAAAGGCCAGGTTTCTACATATTGTTGCTTTAGTTGGATCCCGAAGGAGGAGATGAAAGCAGAGTATTGTGACAGTGCAGCTAAGTGATCTATTACATGTTTAGAAAAGCATTAGCGAGAGTTCTCATGGCGTCTCTGCGTGTTTCCAGCTGCGTTTGCTGTCAAGCTTCTCTGTTTATCTGCTCTCGTCTGTTCACTTTCCCACTGGGCTTTTACATGAGAGGCAGGGCAAAAGGAGACATTTTTACTGTCTAGCAAACAAACATGTCGATGCTGAGAGAGCAGGTGTCACTTTTCACATCTGCATCTCAAGGGGAAAGGGAGTAAATATCAGGCGAAAAGTGTCGGAGCGGAGACTCTTCTCACAGCTTCTGGCCGCCATGCGACTCCGGACGCCACTCAACCCGCACGGTGGTGTGGGAATGCAAAAGTTCACGAGTCCCACCGAGTCGACAGAAAGCTACAGGAGTGTGTTTCGATAATATTTAGCTATTAGCAACACACGCGCAATGGTTTGTACTTTGGGAGAACTGTGTCAGCAAGAGAAGATTCAATTCGCAATTGGATTTACAAAACCCAAAACCAGTGAAGTTGGCACGTTGTGTAAATGGTAAATAAAAACAGAATACAATGATTTGCAAATCCCTTTCAACCTATATTCAATTGAATATACTGCAAAGACAAGATACTTAACGTTCGAACTGGAAAACGTTGTTATTTTTGGCAAATATTAGCTCATTTGGAATTTGATGCCTGCAACATGTTTCAAAAAAGCTGGCACAAGTGGCAAAAAAGACTGAAAAAGTTGAAGAATGCTTATCAAGCACTTATTTGGAACATCCCACAGGTGAACTGGCTAATTGGGAACAGGTGGGTGCCATGATTGGGTGTAAAAGCAGCTTCCATGAAATTCTCAGTCATTCACAAACAAGGATGGGGCGAGGGTCACCACTTTGTGAACAAATGTATGAGCAAATTGTTTAAGAACAACATTTCTCAAACAGCTATTGCAAGGAATTTAGGGATTTCAAAAGGTTCAGAAAATCTGGAGAAATCACTGCACGTAAGCAGCAAGGCTGAAAACCAACATTGAACGCCGGTGACCTTCGATCCCTCAGGCGGTACTGCATCAAAAAGGAACATCAGTGTGTAAAGGATATCACCACATGGGCTCAGTCAGGAACACTTCAGAAAACCACTGTCAGTAACTACAGTTTGTCGCTACATCTGTAAGTGCAAGTTAAAACTCTACTATGCAAAGCGAAAGCCATTTATCAACAGCACCCAGAAACGCCGCCGGCTTCGCTGGGCCCGAGCTCATCTAAGATGGACTGATGCAAAGTGGAAAAGTGTTCTGTGGTCTGACGAGTCCACATTTCCAAATTGTTTTTGGAAACTGTAGACGTTGTGTCCTCCGGAATAAGGAGAAAAAGAACCATCCGGATTGTTACAGGCGCAAAGTTCAAAAGCCAGCATCTGTGATGGTATGGGGGTGCATTAGTGCCCAAGGCATGGGTAATTTACACATCTGTGAAGGCACCATTAATGCTGAAAGGTGCATGCAGGTTTTGGAGCAACCTAATCATGGTACTACTGGTTTTGGGTTTTGTAGTAAGAATTACATTTTTAAAATGTCAGCCAGGCAGGTCCCATACAATAAAACTATTACCGTTGGCAACTTTGTATTATTCCTCAAACAGATTTGTACAATGTCAGGGTTTGGAATTGAGAGGTTCCACTTGAATGTAATTCAAGTCTAAATATACAGGAGTGATACCTCAGGTTTCATATTCCCCATTTCCATTCACATAGTGCCGCCATCCTAGTCACCAAGGCTCAAAACTGTATTGCGATATCATTTTTTATATCGATCCGATATCCATAAATATTGATATTTTTTATGACCTATCGAAAATAGGGACTAGTTGGCAAGTATATTAAATGTAAACATTGTTCATTTAAATGTAACCTTCCTCTGATTATAATCCCCTCAGCTATCAAGGCAGAAAGGAAAGGAAATATCAACACAACCATGGAAAACAATCAACTACATTCTAAAATCACAACACTTAATAACCTCTTAAAATGATGAAGGTGGGAATATGTAAGACATATGCTTAGTGAAGTGTAGCACAATAGTGAAAAATGTGACAATATAAACATAGAGTAACTTGAGGATTATATTTTGCAGGTTTACTGCCACAAACCAAATGTATTTGTTCTGTTATTCTTATTTAGGAAAGAAAATTAATTTATGTTATCCAGTAATTATCATTTAAACATTATGGGACCAAACGACTATTATTTTAAAGTGGCACATTTCTTATATTTTATTATTTACTTTATTTATACGGTCCTACACTTTAGTTCCTACCTGTTATTTCCGTAAACCCCAAAAGGGAACGGAAGAAGGTTGAAAAGAAAAGATGAGCGCAGCTACGGACTACAGTTTGTTTGAAAACCCCCCAAAACCGCCATAGTGTCGAGGGGACATTTCCTGTTTTATCAACAATTTCTTCGCTCTCTGTAGCACCCTTTTCTACTTTCTCTTCTCACTCCATGCAGAGAATCAACAGTGAAACAGCAAAGTGGTGCAACCAAACGTGATACTGTTACGCGGTTGGCTCTTTAGCGTGTTACTCCGATTGCTCAGTGACCACTTCCTGTTTTTCTAGGTTAATGAGAGCATGAGCACCTTGCTCCGTAACTTCCAGTTTCTTCCGACCTGCAACATGTTTAAAAAAAGCTGGCACAAGTGGCAAAAAAAAATAATTTGCAAGTTTAGGAATGCTCATCAAACACTTATTTGGAACATCTCACAGGTAAACTGGCTAATTGGGAACAGATGGGTGCCATGATTGGGTATAAAAGCAGCTTCCATGAAATTCTCAGTCATTCACAAACAAGGATGGGGCGAGGGTCACCATTTTGTGAACAAATGACTGAGCAAATTGTTCAAAAACTAAATTTCTCAACCAGCTATTGCAAGGAATTTAGGGATTTCACCATCTACGGTCTGTAATATCATTAAAAGGTTCAGACAATCTAAGGAAATCACTGAACGTAGGCAGCAAGGCTGAAAACCAACATTGAACGCCGGTGACCTTCGATCCCTCAGGCAGTACTGCATCAAAAAGCGACATCAGTGTGTAAAGGATATCACCACATGGGCTCAGTCAGGAGCACTTCAGAAAACCACTGTCAGTAACTACAGTTCTTTGCTACATCTGTAAGTGCAAGTTAAAACTCTACTAAGCAAAGCGAAAGCCATTTATCAACAACACCCAGAAACGCAGCCGGCTTCGCTGGGCCCGAGCTCATCTAAGATGGACTGATGCAAAGTGGAAAAGTGTTCTGTGGTCTGACGAGTCCACATTTCAATTTGTTTTTGGAAACTGTGGACGTTGTGTCCACAGTTTCTAACGTCATTGGTTTCGTATATAACTTTGTTTTTCTAACCATGGGAAGGAAGAAAGTGAGTGTGAAGGACAGTGCTGAGAAGAAGTAGTAGATGATATTCATTGAATTAAATAAATAAATAATCAAAAACAAACAAAAAGTTGGTGAAGCAATTTGAGCCTATCACTGCAAGTCTGCACCATACTGAAGCAGACTGAGTCCAGCACCAGCCAAGGACATTAAAATAATATTTAAAAGGCGGGCATTTATCCATGAAAATATGAAAAAGCTGCTGGAAGGTGATACTGTAGAAGTCTACTCTCCGAGGTACATGTTGTACAATATTATTACATTACTTCATAGAATTAGTGTAGTACTCATTTATATTGTTTTGTTTTATACAATATAGATTTATAGTTGGTTTTCTTTTTAAAAGGCATGTTACGTGTTAAAATTGTGCAGTTTCGGGGTTGATTTTATTTAATTTCAGAAGGCGATGCAGAGCTGAGTTAAACTCCATCACAAAACCTGATAATTTGAGGTACCGCGGTATATTGTAGTTTTCCACAGAGAGCTGAATGGAACTGTGGCTGCACGTAAGCATTTATTAAAATGTCATGAAATGAAACCTTGACTGTTTCCCACGACCAAGCCAGCAACATGACGCAGCACAATGCAGTCCAGGTTTTGAAGGAATACTAAATATCAGCGCGCCCTGACAAGATCTCATTACCAGCAGATAGACGACTCAGTGCTGGAAAACAAACATCAGCCATGACAGATCAGACGGATTAGCAGCAAGGTGCCATGGGAAACTAGCAAACAGTCATGGGAAAAAGGGCGTCAGGGATGTTTGCGTTGAACTCTTGGAAACAAATATAGGTTCCGACAACTTATCATGACGTTTTTTGCAGCGTTTTTAATGCTCTTTCCGATACAGAATCTTCCAAGAAAGAGTCTTCAAGAATGTGTCAGCGGGAAGAAGCACCAAAGGAGAGTTACACACATGCCCAGGTCCCATAAACCTTGTTGACGCCACACTGTTACGACATCCTCTCCATGTTTACACACACACACACACACACACACACACACACACACACACACACACACACACACAAGGAATCCTGTGCAAATACACAAAAATCTCACATGTGCACTCAAACTCTCGTATGCGTAAAACGATGCTGTTTGAAGACGTTCTCATTGGCGGGCAGGTGAGATGCTGGCCGCCAATGAGACGTTACACAACTGTACTACACTGCGGATCTGTCTTGTTTTGTGTGCGTGTGTGTGTTTGTGTGTGTGTGTGTGTGTGTGTGTGTGGTGTTTCAGTGAAAAGCAGCATTGTCCTACACGCACAGCGGAAACGAGCAGGCCCAATGGTTCACACACACACACACGCACACACACACACACACACACACACACACACACACACACACACACACACACACACACACACACACACACACACACACACACACACACACACACACACACACACACACACACACACACCGAAACTGACCTTTAATTGGATCCGACATTGATCGGCCACTGCAAACAAGCTAGGAAATGTTCAGTAAAACCCAGTTAGCCTTGTGCTAATGGACATTTGTGTTTATTGATACAGATAATATAATCACAACAGTATCTATATAATTTACCTTTTCTCCAAAAGAGCTGAAAGCGATCATGGTAGGTGAATGTTTATTTAGCATTGCCTCTGAAGCAGGAAGGATGTGCAAATATTTTGCTGCCTTCTTGAACCGTTTAATAAAAGAAAAAACAAATACTGTAAATATATCCTTTTGAACACAGTGCACAATTTTTTAAAGAGCTGTTCAGGCTGTTTAGCTTCAGCACAACACTGTACTTACCTCGGAAAGCCTTTTTTGGTTCTCTCTTTATTTACTTTAAAATGTTTAATAATAACAACTCTTTTTTGTGTGTTTCGTAAACTGGGACATAGCTAAACCAGGCTAACGAACAACTATTACTTGGCCTCAGTTCAGACCACTTTTACAGAACTAAATTGTCGTAATGTTTTGTCTAAATTGAAAAAAAAACAAGGCTAAGTGATGTCTTCTACATATTTTCCTTTCACAAAGAAGCAGGCAAGTATAAAAAATGGTACAAATTGTTGGCTTACCTCAGCTAGTCTGACTCATGTGGCCATCTTGCCTAAAGAGACAACGCTAGGCTAGCTGCCAGGCTAATAAGATAATAAATACAGTTTGTTGTTCTAGACCAGTGGTTCTTAACCTGGGTTCGGTGAGTCGGCCTCAGGGGTTCGACGTAGCCTCCGCCACGGAGGTAAAGACACATCCGACTTATCGTGTAAATAAAAACTTCTCCCTATCAGCGTATTATAGATACCCCCAAACAATGTTCCCTCTAATTTTCCATCTGATTTGCAGGTTTTTTGATTGATCGATTTAAACTTTTACTAAGTAGATTGCAAAGGAAGAGAATACATTATATGAAACAGTACAGTTTACACAGTACAGTACATATTCCGTACAATTGACCACTAAATGGTAACACCCGAATAAGTTTTTCAACTTGTTTAAGTTGGGGTCCGTGTTAATCAATTCATGGTAATGTGTGTTAGGTGTGTAATATGTTGTGAGTTAATGCACTGTGTCGGTTTTGTTCTTTGAACAAGGTGATGTTCATGCACGGTTCATTTTGTGCGCATATGAAACTGGTGGGGTTCGGTACCTCCAACAAGGTTAAGAACCACTGTTCTAGACCATTACTTTTTGAATGTAAAAAATGCTATTAATAAACCATACTAAATAAATACATTATTGACATATGAGACTTCTAAAATCATGTCTCGATATGCCTTAAAGGAAAGAGCTAGTTTGGCTAATATAGCTCATAAGCTAAATTTACATGTATTATTATTGTATTTTTCAAAAATCGAGAAAACATGTATAACTACTTACAGCTGTAGATATTAATATTATATCTAAGTGGTTGCCTCATTGTGTCTATATTGTCCAAAGAGGAGAAGCTAGGCTAAATACAATTTTGACACGTTGTATGTTTGCACCAAAACACTTAAATCACAGTCCCAATTTTTATTCAATAAAAATATTGTTAACATTTGACAGGAAATGTGGGTTCTTTTCCATAAAAGCACAAAGTTGTCTGCTAGCCACCGCTAGCTGACAAGCCAGCTTTTCCTCCATTGTTTTTGTTTGCTGGACTACAATTTTTCAAATAACGACTTAAAGCTACAAACCTGCATATTAAATGTGAGTTGTTTCTTAAAAGATTAAACATTATTGTCTATTTTGTTTAAAAGGAAGATGCCAAGTTAGCCTCTAAGCTAATGATGCATTTTCATACATGTATTATTTGTTTGACTTTCTATCAGTAAAACATGTTTACAATACGACTATAAGCTAAATCTATATACATTAAGTTTAAATGGTTAAATTAGGTTTACTATATACAAAGTAAAGTAGCTACTGTATATAACGGTATTTAAAGTGAAGAAGCTACGTAGCGGTTAAGCCAGTTAGCTGCTATATTCACGTTTTATACAATGTTTTGTAGGGGTGTAACAATACGTTCTAACAACGATTAAATTCGATATTTGTGATTACCGATACGATTCAAGAACGATCCAATTTTTTTAGAATGATTCAATACGAAACGATTCAGTGTGTAAAAATCGATTCAGTAACTTTTTAGCGGAAAAAAAATCAAGCGTGTGACTGTGAAATAAACAGTGGACACTGCAGGAGAAGTTTCCTATAATCCTGTTATTTCTTGTAAAGGAATTATGTATCAATGAATTATGAATACAAACAAGCTAGTAAACAATAATTAATGTCCAATGCATTTACATCTTATTTGAATAAAGTGCAACCAACACTTTAGATAGAATCAACAGGAAGGAACATGTTCAATATTCAAGCAATTTTCAATAAAACTACAGTAATTTTCAATAAAACTACTGTAACCAACATTTTAACAGTAGATTTACTTGCTAACTAAAGTCCGCCCTGGCGTCGCAGATGACAGACAGCGTCACAGGTGTGCGGAAGCATGTATGCCCCCTCATCCCTGTTGATGGCGTTGGCCCCTCGCTACTTAACTACCATAGCCTCCTTCATCCATCTCTTCTATTTCTTTCTTTTTGATGAAATAATTTTTCCTTGGCTTCCAGTTGCGTGTTGTGTAAAAACATCATGTTGTCGTGTTACAGAAGTCGGTAACTTGCTCCGCTGTCACTTTTAGTGTGGCGGTTGTGTCTTTTGTAGCTTAAAGTTATGTTGCAGCTTTTAAATTATTGTGTTGCCCCGCTTGTATTTGTTAATGTGAGACAAGAAGGTTTGATCATATTACGCCTATACTGACTCACCTGCACTGGCTTCAACGGTCTAGCTCCATCCTATCTTGCTGATTGTATTGTACCATATGTCGCGGCCAGAAATCTGCATTCTAAGAACTCCGGCTTTTTTGTGATTCCCAGAGCCCCAAAAAAGTCTGCGGGCTATAGAGCGTTTTCTATTCGCGCTCCAGTACTCTGGAATGCCCTACCAGTAACAGTTAGAGATGTTACCTCAGTAGAAGAATTTAAGTACAATCTTAAAACTCATTTATACACCCTGGTCTTTAAATAGACCCCTTTTTACACCAGTTGATCTGCCCTCTCTCTTTTCTGCTCTGCCTCCCTGTCCTGCGTGGAGAGTTTATCAGGTGACCACGGATCAGTTTTCACGGAGGATGCGCTAGCTGTTCCAAGTCAGGAGCCAGGATGGACCTCTGTGCATCAGACCGCTGGCTGATCTATATACAAGAGGATCCCCTGCTGGCCTCACTATGGTCTGGACTCTCACATTATTAACCATATCCACTCGCCATCCATTTGCGGTCCCTTCCGAGGTTTATTGTTGTTCCCATTGGGTTGAGTTTTTTCTTGCCTTGATGTGGGATCTGAGCCAAGGATGTTGTCGTGGTCTGTGCAGCCCTTCGAGGTATTTGTGATTAAGGGCTCTATAAATAAACTTTGATTGATTGATAATGTTGTCTTGTGGAGTTTGTGTTGGTTTGTGACTTTTCTCAGCCACCGTCGCTATTGGCCATTTTCGTTTTTGATGATGTCACAGACGGGAAAGGTAGACTTAACGTTTAACGACCTTATTTTAATTGTATTAAACTTAACATAAAGTCTGCCGTTTTTAAATCCAAAGTTGTCCTTTTTCTAGTATCGATAAAACCGGTCGATTCCCTTTTAAAAGGATACTGGATCAATACCTATTTTATGGGAGGCAAACTTGGCAAGCACAAATCGATATACTATAGAAATATAAATCGATCTATGGATATATCGATCTGTCGTTACACCCTTAATGTTTTGTCAGTCATATCTTGATATTACAAGGCGCACTTAAAAACCTTTTTTTTTTTTTCAAAACTCGACAGTGCGCCTTATAACCCGGCGAGCCAAATGTACGGAATAAATCTGGTTTTGCTTACCGACCTCGAAGCAATTTTATTTGGTACATGGTGTAAGGATAAGTGTGACCAGTAGATGGCAGTCAAACATAAGAGATACGTGTAGACTGCAATATGACTCAAGTAAACAACACCAAGATTGTATATGTTCCATTGAAAATATAGAACCTTACACACGGCGCTCAAAAATCTAATAGACTGCAATATGACTCAAGTAAACAACACCAAGATTGTATATGTTCCATTGAAAATATAGAACCTTACACACGGCGCTCAAAAATCTATCAAAATGTTTTAGTACGACTTTGGTAAGCTATGAAGCCGCACCGCTTGATGTGCGACATAGGAGTATTATTATGGTGTGTGTATGAGGTAAGACATTATCTGGGGTTTTGTTTCGCAATATTATGCAAAAGCAACTTTTTCTTACCTTCTGGTACCTGCTGATCTGTATTTGGGATCTGCATAAATCCTGAAAAATTGCACTATAGAAATATAGTGGCGACGCCGTAGTCAATAAGCTTCTTCTTTTTCTCTATCTTCTTGTTATGGGACTTTCATCCTCCGCTGTTGCCATTTCTAATACAAAGTAGTGTAAAGTTGTAGATAAATGTAAGACTAGTTAACTGATGTACATGGATGTGTTTGACAAAAAGCAGCAAAGTCCATCCCTGCGTTTTGACATGAATGCATTAATTTTCCCTTCCCCCCTCCCATGTTTGTTCTTTTTTAAGGGTTGCTGCTTTGAAATAGCCTGCAGGAGCACAAAGCTCCGTCCTGCCGCAGACAATAAAGCAGCTGGATTTCTGCACATGTGCCTTTGTCTGCGACCCGGGGGCCTTGTCATAACTCCATCGGCCGGGCCTTGACTTTCATCACGCACACACTGAAAAGTCGGCGACTTTAGCGAGATGGATGGAGGGCTTTGGCACAAAAGAATATTTGATATGCTTCTAAATACCTCCACATGAAGGCGGAGCACAGCGGGGCGAAGGTGACAGGGTTCTCTACAGCCGCACAGGAGGGGCACAACATTTTTATCGGAGTTGATTATGAAAATAAGATTAGCGTCATTGAACTGGGCTTTTGTCTGCTTGTTTGACTGAGCCCAGCACCTAACAATAACATGACCAGAAATATTAAACCTAGCTTGTACTCATTTCTAGTCATATCTTGAACATAAATTATTATTATTATTATACATTTTTTTAAATCAAACAAGCTAAACCGAATCAGCAAAGATGACCTCAGTACATTGGAAGAAGTTATTAGTATTTGAGTTATAGCGTACATAAACATTTGCACTTTTTCTTGAAACTTTACACCCTTTTTTTCCTCTTAATAATTTTTATTTTCAACGGAACTACAACGGACTTGTAATGGCCCGTTGCTGGATTTTAGACACACACATGTAAAATGTAATTATTGTAAAATCGTGATGATTACATGACTTTGAAAAAGCGAAGCAGCTAGCACGCTAATTGCTAAATGCTAAAAAAAAAGTTAAAATAAACACTCTAAGAAAAAAGTGCAATATTTAATGTTTCTTCTGCCAAGAAAAGTATTTTGTACGTTGTCTGTTTTTTTTATAATCTAATTAGTTTTTTTAAGTAGAACTTGATTAAACGATTTTTTTAGCACATTCAACAATATCTTGATTGATAAGGATAACCATGATCATTTTGGTCACATATTTATATTTAGTTTGGTTATTTTGCTATATGACAGATGCAGAATATTGAAAATCATGCATACTTCAAAAAAGGGCAAATGGAATCAAGGCAAAAAACAATTAAAAAAAATCAAAAATACAGCTATTTTATTTTATTTATTTTTTTACAAAAGTTAAAGTACCTATGATCGTCACACAGACACACTAGGTGTGGTGAAATTTGTCCTCTGCATTTTACCCTTCCCTTTGTTCACCCCCTGGGAGGTGAGAGGAGCAGTGGGCAGCAGCGGTGCCGCGCCCGGGAATCATTTCCAACCCTTGCTGCTGAGTGCCAAGCAGGGAGGTAATGGGTCCCATGTTTATAGTCTTTGGTATGACTCGGCCAGGGTTTGATCTCATGACCTACCCATCTCAGGGCGGACACTCTAACCACTAGGCCACTGAGTAGGTTAGAAATATATATAAAAATATATAAAAAATATATATATTCTTCTCACCAGGTACGTTCTATGCTTATCTGTACAGTTGGCATTTTCTTTAAAAAAAAAAACTAAAAAAAACCTGAAATTAATAATAATAATAATACCACCACTATTACTACATATATAAATATATCGTAGTAGGTGCGTTTTTCTTTAAACTATGTTTACACTGCAAACCATCCATCCATCCATCCATCCATCTTCTTCCGCTTATCCGAGGTCGGGTCGCGGGGGCAGCAGCCTAAGCAGGGAAGCCCAGACTTCCCTCTCCCCAGCCATTTCGTCCAGCTCTTCCCGGGGGATCCCAAGGCGTTCCCAGGCCAGCCGGGATACATAGTCTTACCAAATTTGCTGGCAGCATACCCCTTCCCCTTCGAGCTGTCCTGGATGAACTGAAATTATTTTTTCCAATCATTTTGGAACTTGCAAGCGTACTTCTTCTTCTTACTCGTCGTCGCCATGTCTCTTCTTCGTTCTTCTGCTTCGTCTCTGTCATGTTTTTGGACATTACTACTTGCCGTAGTTTTGAAGCAATGCATGATGGGAATCCGGATGTTGTGTGTCAGTGTATTAACATGCCGGCTGGAATAAACACACGCTGAGAAATAGCTCCGTGCCTGCCTACTTTATGGGTTATAGATAAACCTATGGATAACGGAGACATATATAATAGTCTCCTTTTCAGGTGAGAGAGGACGCCAAAGGCAGTGCCTTTAAGGCACGTCCCCAATATTGTTGTCCGGGTGAAAATTGGGAGAAATTCGGGAGAATGGTTGCCCCGGTAGATTTTCGACAGGGGCACTGAAATTCGGGAGTCTCCCGGGAAAATCGGGAGGGTTGGCAAGTATGGATACAAGTTCGATGCAAAGACAGAACGACGGAAGAGTTTTTTTGAAGACATTTTCAGACGAAAATCAGGGAAACAAAACTTTTGAATGTCTTAAAGTTAATTCATAAGGCTCTGTGGATTGATGGAAGGAGTTCTAAATCCGAAGGAAAAGACTGATATCCAGAGGAAGGTTGCTATTGTTCTGGACTATCTTGCCAGTTGTGCGGAATACAGAGATATCCGTTTGGAGTGCACAGAGCAGCATGAAGAGGTTTGTGTACGCTTTATTATTCGTCCTTAATATACCTACTTCATTATCTTTCATCTCATTCGTATTTCGTTCGGGAGTCCGTGTGATGTTCCTTTGCCATGTTTTGTTTTAGTTTAAGACTCTCTTACTTCTATTTCAGCACCCCTTGGTTTGTGTTTTTTGGTTGCCATGGGTGCTGATTATTTTCACCTGCCTATGATTTCTGTTCGGGACGCTCACCTGCTCCCGGGCACTAATCAGAGAGCTATTTATTCCTGCCTTTCGCCACACTTGGTCAGGCTGTTTTGTTTGCTCCTGCAACATGTTACTGTCAGGCTTGTCCCTGACAGTTTGGTTAAGTTTTAGTTTTTCCTCTGTGTTTGTTTTATTTCCTGTCAGCACTCTTATTTTGGTTGAGTTTCCTGTTTGTCTCTCTGAGTGTTGTCCCCTCAGTTGTGGCTGATTGGCACCTGGCCACACCTGGTGTCAATCAGCCAGCTGCTATTTAAACCTGCCTTCCTCTCCAGTCAGTGCTGGATTATTGTCGTTCCGACCTGTCGTGTCGATATCAGTGTAGCTTTATGCGGTAAGCTATATTTTGTAGCTGTTCGTAGCTTGCTGTCTTTTTGTTCCTAGTCCCTGTTTGCTGGATCCCTGTTCACTGTTTGCAGTTTGTCCATTCCTAGTTCCTGGTTTGTGTCTTTTCTTTATTTTTTATATTTTGGACATTAAATCATGTTTTCTTGTACAATGCCTACCGCCTTCTCTGCATCTTGGGGTTCGTCACCAACACACCCTGGCAGTTACCTTGGTTATCCTAGCTGCTTCATGCTCATCTGCTTAGCTCTACCCTAGCTTCCCATGCAATCGGCAAGCTTTTCTGTTTTTGTTTTCTTGCCTGATCTATGAAAATAAATATTTTTTTCCTACCTGCACGCTGCTTCCGGTGTTCCGTCTGCATCTTGGGGAAACAACCCGCGCATAACCATGCGAACACCCAACCGTAACAGTCCGAATTAAGCCGGAATTTTTGCATTTCCTTAGCTACCTTCTTAAATAAATCTGTTTATTTTTTTCTGCCATCGATGCACTTCAAAATGTTCTGTTCTTTTATTTTGTGACGCAAATGAAAAGTATCCTCTTCATGACAATTGGTGCTACATTTTCATTGAATGGTATCTGCTTCCCGGGTTGTATTCCGCGCATTTAGACTGGCGGATGTGCAATACGGAGGGTCCTATCTGGCGCACAAACCCCCTCGAGAGATCTGGTTTCCAATCGCATAATTCAGGTGTGTTAGTCCGACTTTTCAAAAGTGTAACACGATCGGACTAAGGTGTTTCCACGGGCTTTAGGAGGCTTATTTAGAGCTGAACTATTTGAGAAATCTGACTAATTTAGTGCATGGACTGATTGTGACGTCCTCCTGGAATGCTTATGACATGGCCTGGCCAAGGCCATTTGAGGGAGTCGATTTGTAGATAAGGATTGTTGTTCTCCAGGCGAGCAGACACATTCCAATGACTTGTCGGATCCTAATCGTCCGTTCTGGCTCCCAGGTTGATCAATCTTTGCATTTCAGAAAGCCTCTCCATGATGTTTGCCAGTTTGTGATTCAATTCTGAGATCGCCACAGTCTGTGTTCTCACAGCTCGCATTCATGTTGTGCAGAGGAAGTAGCAGATGATGGAAAACCACGCAAGAGGAGCAAGAAGAGAATTGCAAAAAGGAAAGTGATGGTGTTGCTCACACGAATGACGTAGCTCAACCAAAGATCAGGTGAAAGTTGCAAACAGGTCGCTTTGCCGTTTAGACTGCAGTCACATTTGAAAAGAGCAGGTTCTGTCCGGACTACCTCCTGATGTGGCCCGAATCTGATGCGCAATTATCAGATTTGAAGCACTTTAGAGCGTTTAGACTGGCAAAAAATATTGGATGTGCGTCACTTGAGTGCAAACATTCAGATTTGGTGTGCAGCCAGTCAGTCTGGCCTGAAGAAAGACTGACAATATGTTACAATTCCCCATTGTGTGCGTTTAGGACGTGGAACGTAGCTTTGTTTCTTGCATCAAACAAAGAGCGCACGGTCTACCAAATCAACTTCCTGGTGCGTTAAAACACATTTGGCCAAAAAACCTCATTCTAATTCTACTAATTTTTGGGGTGTCAGATATACGGCCCGTGGGCCGAATCAGACCTGCAAACAGGTTTTACCCGGCCCGTGAGATGAGTTTGCGGAGTATAAAAATGATCTGAAATGTTTAAATGAAAGAAAATGCTGTTCTAAATGTGTCCGCTAGATGTCGCAATAGCAAGTCTTTGTATCCTCTGCGGCCAGAGCGCACATGACTTCAGAGGGGGCGGAGCCATGTGTCGTGTTAAGATAGAGGTAACGTTTCCGTGTTTGGACACTAGGTACTCACGCTGTTTATTGGTGATCCATCCATCCGTTTTCTACCGCTTGTCCCTTTCGAGGTCGCGGGGGGTGCTTGAGCCTATCTCAGCTGCATTCGGGCGAAAGGCGGGGTTCACTCTGGACAAGTCGCCACCTCATCACAGGGCCAACAGTATAGAAAATGTGGATAGGTACACTCATGCCTTGATTGTCAATGATGTTGTTGGTAATGGGGACACATTTTTTGGGTGCACATTAATATGCTGAAATAACATGTATCCCCTTCTAACTTCATGTGCGATTAATGAAATGAGTCCAAATTCACAAGGTTTGTTGTAGATGATGCTACACACATATATGCACAGAATAAACCACATGATGTTCGTACATTAGTTGAGGAAAATGAGTAAATTACATTAATAACATCCTGTAATTTGATTGTGATATTGTTATTAATTTAATCTTCTGATAGATTAAAATTACCACCAATGGGAGCATTTTGAATTTATGATAAACTTAATTCCACCTATTTGACATCATCACATAGTTTATATAGAAAGTATAAATAATGACAAATAAAGACAGAATAATATAATGTACAGTACATGTAAAAAAAACAAAAAACTAAGTATTTTCAGAATGTGCTTGTGCAATTTCTTCTGAAAAAGAAAACAATCTGAAGTTGTCTTTATTTTTAGGTTATCATGCCATGATTTTACCAGTCCGGCCCACTTGGGAACAGATTTTCCCCCATGTGTCCCCTGAGCTGAAATGAGTTTGACCAACATGGTGTAAAAGCAGTTTTTTTTACCCACAAAATTAAAGAATGCTAAAAAAATTTACTGCTGATCCTAATCAAAACTCCTAGTTAGAAAATACCCTGCATGTAAAGTACAATTCTATAGTATTAACACACACACACACACACACACACACACACACACACACACACACACACACACACACACACACACACACACACACACACACACACACACACACACACACACACACACACACACACACACACACACACACATTCTTGTATTTGTTGCCTTTGTGAGACCTCCGAAAAATGCCTCCATCTTTAGGACCACCCTTTCTAGATATGTAAAGATTTTGATTTACAACAATAATAATATATGCATACTATGCAAATATAAAAAAGGTAAGATTTTAGTTAATTTATTTTTTGTTTGTAATTGGTTTTTAATATTCATTATTTACTTCAAGTTATTACAGTATGTTTCTATATACATATTTTATATTGTTTTATTAATTTTGGCCAAAGGAGGCGCATTTCCTTACACACACTTGTTATTACATATGTTGGCCAGAGGGGTAGCACTTTTAAAACCGACACACACTTGTTCATCCTATGGTCACATATGGAACGCGGGTTGTCTTACGTCAGCACCAAAAGTCGTAAAATCAGCTGTTCACCTGGTGGGTTTTTTCCGCGGATGAATAGGGAAGTCCTCCTTTAGCTGCCGTCTTGTTTTATCATATATTGCTGCCGTTGCACCTGTCAATGTTTACTTTTGTACGCACATTAAATGAACAAAAAATCCTGACTTTGGAGCAATGTTCACGGACTCTAGTATTTGGCTCTCTATTAGATGCAACGCTTTTCCGTATTGGGACCATGATTTTGGTCCTAACTTGTTCACCGGTCCTCAAATGGAAGGTACTTTTCCTTGTTGATGTCTCAAAGTGGTAGAAAATACAAGAACACACACACACACACACACGCACACACACACACACACACACTGCAAGGGGGGAGGAGGAAGGAGACTAAACTAACTGCTCACATTGTCTCAGCTACTTTCCACGTCCTAAATGCACACAATGGAGAATTGTAACATACTTATGCACTGTCACTCTTTCTTCAGGTCAGACTGACTGACTAAACCGGCCCCCCAATCCCCCCCCCAACCCCCCCTCACACACACCCACCTACCCAAGCCCGCCCCCTAATACCCTCAAAGTCCTCCCCCCTCCCCCTCCCACTTGAGAGAGCAGTGGTTTAAAGTTTCCAAACTCGGCCTCTGATTGGTCCCTCAAGTTTCTCTTGAGGGGAATAAACTTTGGAGCTCAGTCAGTGAGTGAGTGAGTGAGTGAGGAGCAAACTTCTTCCAAGAGGATGGCTGGGAAGATTAGAGCCTAGAAGGATTTCAACTGCTTTGGTGCAGCTTTTGGATTAGTTTTCATTTTTGAAATCCCTTCTATTTAAAAGATGCACTTTTTGGGGATTTACAGCGTTTGGATTGTATTCCATGCAGCCTTATGCAATTATTCGGAGGACCAGTGCAGCTGGAGAGGAAGGCAAGTATAGTTCCTAACTTTTAAATACCGGTGCTTGCTTTGACCGCAACATGTTGAGACTGAAAGATCTCTGCATGTGAGCTGGGGGGCGAGAGGGGGGGGGGGGGGGGGGTTTGATTGCAGGAGGGTCCAGACAGACTTGGATTAATTCCAAAAAACTGTATGCATAATTTCACCATTTTCCTACTGGGTGCTTGTATATTTAAAAAAGGACTCTTGCATGTTATGAGAGGACCTGTCTTCTGCAGAGCTGCCAGCAGGCGGCGCTTGTCACGCTTGCAGCAATGTTGCATCTATATGAGGCTTTAACGGGCACATTTGGTGGCAAGTGGACCCTGAATGCCTCACAGTGAAAAAGTAGCCTGATAATGCTCTTTTGAAAAAGTGGGGAAAAAAAAGAAAGAAAAATGTTCTTTATTTTTTTCAAGCTGCAGGTATTGACTTCTTGATTCCTCCCCTGCAGTGGTTTGTCCCAGCAGCAGGGCAGCGTGGAGCAGATCTCCCTCCACTGCTCCGAAGGCACCCTTGACTGGCTGTACCCCAAAGGAGCACTTCGCCTCACCTTGTCCCCACGCCTGCCCTCCATCGCCGTGGGCCCCGGTGGCGGCGGCGGCTCTTCGGGCCTCATCACGGCCTGCGTCAAGGCCTCGGAGAACTTCCACGGCGCCCAGCTCTACCTGGAGAGGGACGGCGTCCTGGAGCTCCTGGTGGGGGACCGGCTGGAGACGTCTCTCCCGCCGAGTGTGCGCTGCTTCAGCCGGGCCCCGGGGGAGACGTTGGCGCTCTTCCTGCAGGCGACGCCTCACCAAGACATCAGCCGGCGGACGGCGTCTTTCCGCTACGAGCTGAGGGGGGACTGGACCGCCCGCTTGTCGCTGGACTCCAACCACATCAGCACTTTTGGTGAGTTGACGGTCATTCCGGGTTCTGAAGGCATGTTGGCCTGCGGCAGGAGAAGCGGAGTTGGGGGCCACAAAAGCACAGGAGGGGGGGCTTTCTCTGGCTCTTTGAATGCATGCCGCTAGAGCACTCTGGGATTACTGCCGTCTCCTAGGCGACAGAGGCCTCTCCCCAGCTGAGATGCTCCCCTCTTTTGTTGAGCTTGCGGGGCAGACTTGTCTGCACTAGAGACCCCCACCCACACGTTCGGTTTGCTTTGCACTGGAGAGGAAGGAATCTCATTTATCAAGAGTGGAGAATGTGCAGCCAGGGGCCTCCCAGCACAATGCTTTGGTTACATTTTTTTGCCCTTCTAGGAATGATTTTGTGAATTAAAAAACGGCGGCACTTTGACCTATCTTTAAATTCTGAGCTACTAGAGCAGGGATATTCAACCATATTGATTTGGTGGACACATTTTTAGAAAGAATAAGATTAATCTTTCTAAAAATGTGTCCACCAAATCAACATTTTTAGAAAGATTAAGATTAATCTTTCTAAAAATGTGTCCACCAAATCAATATGGTTGAATATCCCTGCTCTAGTAGCTCAGAATTTAAAGATAGGTCAAAGTGCCGCTGTTTTTTAATTCACAAAATCATTCCTAGAAGCTAAAGTATTTACTATTAGTCCTATTTTGTATATTCCGGAGAACTAGCATCCTCTACATTACGGGTCCCCAAACTTTTTGACTTGGGGGCCGCATTGGGTTAAAAAATTTGGCCAGGGGCCAGGCTATATATATATATATATATATATATATATATATATATATATATATATCCATCCATCCATCCATCTTCTTCCACTTATCCGAGGTCGGGTCGCGGGGGCAGCAGCCTAAGCAGGGAAGCCCAGACTTTCCTCTCCCCAGCCACTTCGTCCAGCTCCTCCCGGGGGGATCCCGAGGCGTTCCCAGGCCAGCCGGGAGAGATAGTCTTCCCAACGTGTCCTGGGTCTTCCCCGTGGCCTCTTACCGGTCGGAAGTGCCCGAAACACCTCCCTAAGGAGGCGTTCGGGTGGCATCCTGACCAGATGCCCGAACCACCTTATCTGGCTCCTCTCAATGTGGAGGAGCAGCGGCTTTACTTTGAGCTCCTCCCGGATGGCAGAGCTTCTCACCCTATCTCTAAGGGAGAGCCCCGCCACCCGGCGGAGGAAACTCATTTCGGCCGCTTGTACCCGTGATCTTGTTCTTTCGGTCATAACCCAAAGCTCATGACCATAGGTGAGGATGGGAACATAGATTGACCGGTAAATTGAGAGCTTTGCCTTCCGGCTCAGCTCCTTCTTCACCACAACGGATCGATGCAGCGTCCGCATTACTGAAGACGCCGCACCGATAAACATTAATTTATTAAGTTAATTTTTTTTAACTTGGGACTTCCCGTGGGGCCGGATTTTGGACGCTGGCGGGCCGGATCCAGCCCGCGGGCCGTAGTTTGGGGACCTCTGCTCTACACGATTTTTGCCTATTTGGTGTATATCTGCGTTTTTTAAAGACCTTCTGAAAAAAAAGCCAGTCAAAGATATAGCAATCTAGAGGTTTTTTTTTAAAGAAAAAAATATGTTTTTCTTAACTAAACTTGCGGGCCCAAGTGATGAACAAGGGTGGACCTAATATGGAGCCTTGAGGAACACCACTAGTATAACTAAAGAAGTTCAACAAATGACTAGATCTGAAGCAAATAAGATACAAAGGAGAGGACTTAAAGGGGTGCCTGGAGGAACGCCTCAGTTGGGTACCCTGCTCAGTGGCCTTGTGGTTAGAGTGTCCGCCCTGAGATTGGTAGGTCGTGAGTTCAAACCCCGGACGAGTCATACCAAAGACTATAAAAATGGGACCTCCCACTCAGCAGGAAGGGTTGAAATTGGGGGTTAATTCACCAAAATGATTCCTGAGCAAGGTCACCGCTGCTGCTCACTGCTCCCCTCACCTCCCAGGGGGTGGAACAAGGGGATAGGTCAAATGCAGAGGGTAATTTCACCACACCTAGTGTGTGTGTGACTATCAGTGGTACTTTAACTTTATATTGATTTGGTGGGCACATTTTCAGAAAGCTAAAGTATTCACTATTAGTCCTATTTTGTATATTCCGGAGAAGTAGCATCCTCTACATAGGCATTTGATTTTTGCCTATTTGGTGTATAACTGCTGTTTTTAAGGACCTTCTGAAAAAAAAAGCCAGTCAAAGACCATCTCTAAGATAGCACTCTAGAGTTTAGTTTTTTTAAGAATATGCTGTAAAAATGTGAGTCCCTCACAACTTTTTCTTGACCAAACTTGCGGGCCCAAATGATAAAAAAGCGTGGACCTAAAATGGAACCTTGAGGAACACCACTAGTATAACTAAAAAAAAGTTAAAGTACCCATGATTGTCACACACACACGCTAGGTGTGGCGAAATTATTCTCTGCATTTGACCCATCACCCTTGATCACCCACTGGGAGTTGAGGGGAGCAGTGAGCAGCAGCGCTAGCCACGCCCGGGGATCATTTTTGGTGATTCAACCCCCAATTCCAACCCTTGATGCTGAGTGTCAAGCAGGGAGGTAACGGGTCCCATTTTTATAGTCTTTGGCAGGGGTCCCCAAACTTTTTCACTCGGGGGCCGCATTGGGTTAAAACAATTTGGCCGCGGGCCGGGCTGTATATATATACATATATATATATATATATTTGATATGTATATTAGATATATATATATATATATATATATTTGATATATATATTAGATATATATATTAGATATATATATATATATATATAATATATATATATATATATATATATATATATATATATATATATATATATATATATATATATATATATATATATATATATATATATATATATATATATATATATATATATATATGATGAGGTGGCGACTTGTCCAGGGTGTACCCCGCCTTCCGCCCGATTGTAGCTGAGATAGGCTCCAGCGACCCCCCGTGACCCTAAAAGGGACAAGCGGTAGAAAATGGATGGATGGATGGATATATATATGTATATAAATATATATATATATTAGATATATATAGCGCACTTTCCGCGCGCGCGATGATATCACGTTATCGATGAAAAAATGCATTTTTAGACAATATGATTTGCCTGAGCGGCTAGGAGACACCGTGAGTAGCAAGCGGTACAAAGTGGATAAGAAAAGACAGAAAAAAAAACCCTTTTTTTAAAAAATTTTTATACTTGGGACTTCCCGCGGGCCTGATTTTGGACGATGGGGCCGTAGTTTGGGGACACCTGGTCTTTGGTATGACTCGGCCGGGGTTTCAACTCATGACCTACCGATCTCAGGGCGGACACACTAACCACAAGGAGAAGTTCAACAAATGACTAGATCTGAAGCAAATAAGATACAGCTTTTTTACCATGAATTGATTAACGTGGACATCGACTTAAACAAGTTGAAAAACGTATTCGTGTGTTACCGGAATATGTACTGTACTGTGTAAACTGTACTGTTTCATATAATGTATTCTCTTCCTTTGCAATCTACTAATAAAAGGTTCAATCAATCAATCAAAAAGCTACACCAAAAAAGGAGAGGACTTAAAGGGATGCCTTGAGGAACGCCTCAGTTGCTAGCAAGGTTAAAATGTCACTGCAAGTTCTTCTATACAACACGGGTGTTTTTAGGAATTTTCTGCAAAAAGTTTTGCACTGAACTCGGGGGTTGGTGTAGGTGTTGCCAGTTGAATAGGCCTGAACTAGAGGCTTTTATGGTGCGACTTCAGACACCCGGGACGGTTTTAGGGTGGGGTAAAAGTAGCAGCTGTCTGTTATTTTCCTTGCACATTTCTGTGCGTTTGGACGTTTTACTTGCAAGGGCTAATTAACGAAAAAAGAAAATGAGTTCCATGCAGTCACTCACCGACTTTCTTGCTCCCTCAGATGCATGCAGACCCTGCAACAACACGGAGATCCTCATGGCCGTGTGCACCAGCGACTTTGGTAAGTTGTGCATCCAAAAAAAAAGCAACAGTGGAGGAATGATGAGAATCAGATTTTATGGGAGTAGAAGAATGAGCTCACCAGCGCGTGCCTTGTTCCTCCACAGTGGTGCGAGGCAACATCAGGTCCGTGCAGGAGGACGAGAACCTCCGGGCGGCGGTCATCAAGGTCAGCGCCACGCGGGTGTTCCGGCAAAAGTACGCCCTCTTCACAGGCACCAGCCGCGTCTCCACCCGGGGGGAGATCCGCACCCTGCTGCAGTGCGGCGTCAAACCGGGTCCAGGCAGCTTCCTCTTCACCGGCCGAGTCCACTTCGGGGAGGCTTGGTTGGGCTGCGCCCCTCGCTATAAGGACTTCCTGCACGCCTACACGGCGGCCAAAGCGGCGCAGCAGATTCCCTGCGAACTTCCTGTGGATTGAGCGCCCTCTGAACTCACTTGCTGCTTGTCTACGTGACACAGAACCAGGGCGGTATACAACGCCTGGCCAGGCTGAGAAGCCACATTGGCGCCACCGAGGAGAGAAATGGGACTTTTTTTCCCCCCCAAACACCATTTCAGTGCAATAGCAGGTGCAGTAAGATTTTTGTGGGGCTTCTTGGTCGGCATGGAGACGACAAGAGAGTCAAACTCAGGAAAAAGGCATAAAAAGCAAGCCAGAGAGAACACATTATGTTATGAAGCAGATTATATCAAGGAAATTGCACTGAGTAAAGAGAAGGGAACGATGCTGCAAGCACTGAAAACCAAATAAATAATAATAATATGTAGCAGAGAGGTGCAGTGGAGGAGGTAATATATGTACATACTGTGCAGGGAGCACTTCGTACACTCAAGCCCAACAGAAGTATTAGTTTCATCCTGTAAATATTTAGCTGGTGACAATGAATTTTCCAACCTGCACTATGTCAACCAAACCAAGTGCTGGAGTCTTAAAAACATGTGCTGTGTGTGTGTAAATATGTAAATATGTGGATAAGATGTTCTATTGTGGATTATATGGATGTTCTGTCAGTAAAAAAAAAACACTTTAAGGAAACTCTCTTTTCGCACGTGTGTTTGTTTAACATAAAACACGACTTTTATCAATAGCAAAAGTGTCCCTTTCTCACGCATAAGTCACTTCAAGTAGCCGTGAAAGTGACCCCGAGGAGGCCTGAGCAAGATTTGCGGCGCTCAAGTAGAAAACATTGGAATTCTGTTGTCCTCACTCTGCACATTACCAGGAGCCAGGAAGCCATAAATTGCTCCTATGGGGGCACGTCTGAGAGGAGGTGCCACGCGGTCGCTCGCTCCATCCTGACCACGTCTTGTTATCAAAGCAAAACTCCTTTCCGCCTTTAAAGTGTACGTCTTGCGTGCAGAATCACGCACGGCTGCGTGTGTTCAAGTCTGCACCTGTTTCTCTTTGGTGCAAAACACAATATGGGTAAAAACACCCAATTTACTGCGAGCAGTCAAGGAAGTTTAGGTTGCCTGACTTGTGTGCTGGAAATGAACTTTTTAAACCAAATGTAATGCTTCACTTCTCCTTTAAAACATCCTGTAGCCGGGGGGGGGGGGGGGGGGGGGGCTGCACACACACACACACACACACACACACACACACACACACACACACACACACACACACACCTTATTGTTGCAAGACGGACAAACCAAAACAAAGAGTACTTAGACTAGCCTCATGATGTGATGCTGTTTCAGCAATTATTGTCCCAATAACATACAAATGATAAATAAATGATAAATGGGTTATACTTGTATAGCACTTTTCTACCTTCAAGGTACTCAAAGGGCTTTGACAGTATTTCCACATTCACCCATTCACACACACATTCACACACTGATGGCGGGAGCTGCCATGCAAGGCGCTAACCAGCAGCCATCAGGAGCAAGGGTGAAGTGTCTTGCCCAAGGACACAACGGACGTGACTAGGATGGTAGAAGGTGGGGATTGAACCCCAGTAACCAGCAACCCTCCGATTGCTGACACGGCCACTCTACCAACTTGGCCACGCCGTCCCACATACGCTACAAAAAGGAATAATACTACCTTCAATAATTCCAATGGAGTGTGTGCAAGTATGTCTGTATAGCATACTTGCCAACCCTCCCGAATTTCAGTGCCTCTCCCGAGAGGCGCTGCGTTTAGCGTCCTCTCACCTGAAAAGGAGACTATTATCTATGTCTCCGTTATCCATAGGTTTATCTATAACCCATAAAGTAGGCAGGCACGGAGCTACAGTATTTCTCAGCGTGTGTTTATTCCAGCCGGCACGTTAATACACTGACACACAACATCCGGGTTCCCATCATGCATTGCTTCAAAACTACAGCAAGTAGTAATGTCCAAAATTTCCAGCCGGACAAACGTTAGGGATGGGCGATACCACACTTTTAGGATTCGATACGATACCGATACCTTTTCTTGCATTTTCATCGATACCGATACCAAATACCATTCATTTCTTATTGGCAATTTTTGTCAGTCAAAAATATTATTACTATTGTTATTATTTAAGACAAATCACAAGACAAATACAGACCATTTATACCACATTTATTAAGGTCAATATATAATAAAAGTAAAATTAAAATAAATAACATAAATATGAAAAATAAATTAAATATAAACAAAAATATACACATTTTCACTTTTCTTATTCCTCAAAAAAAAAGTCTTGGTAGAAAAAGCTTAAAAAAACAATTATTCATGAAAATGTTATGTTTCAAACCTCTTTGTGGAAGTAAACTTATAGCACTTCTCTGAAGCAAAGTCAATAATTTCCTAGGATTTGCTTGTCCTATAAACCTGCATACGAAAGACAGTTCCCTGAGAAAATGAACTTGGAAAAATGATCTACAAAAATGTCTTACACCATCACACCTTTAGTGTACTCGAGATATGTCGTCACACGTCACACTTTACTGAAGTCTCAGATTGCTGTTCAGGAAAAGTAACAACGCTGTCGGCTGGCTGTGTGTGTGTTGCACCTTGACGACGCTCATTCGCTGTTTCCTGTCACGTGACTGGGCCAGCTCTATACTCTGCCAGGTACAGGGGTGTCCCAGCACATAGTAAGTTAAGTAAGTCATCAAAAACATCTCAAAGTGATGCTTGCACCCCCACACGCCGTTTTTTGGTTTATATCGATACTTTTTTCAGAAAAGTGATGCCAAATGAGTAGCGTGTGAGTATCGATATATCGATACCACAGGATCGATACGCACATCCCTATTTAGCGTCCTCTCACCTGAAAAGGAGACTATTATATATATTTTCAACAAATCCATGAAGGATATGTTCCCGGATTCAGAGATCGCTCGCCAGTACTCAAATGGCAGAACAAAAGCTACTCAAATAGTGAAAGGTAAGTGTTTTTTTTTTTAAAGTAAGCAGCAAGTACAGTACAGTTAGTAGAACAACTGTGTTTTCATTACTGTGTACTGTACTATGTATTTATATAAGAAATACTTTAATTTCAGTGAATTCTAGCTAAAAATATACTCCTCACCCCTTAACCCGGCCCCGCCCACCCAATCTCCCGGATTCGGAGGTCTCAAGGTTGGCAAGTATGTCTGTATAGACCAGGGGTCGGCAACCCGCGGCTCCGGAGCCGCATGCGGCTCCTTGACCACTCTGATGCGGCTCAGCTACATACATGCCGACGCCCCCGATTTTCCCAGGAGACTTATGGATCTCAGTGTCTCTCATAGATTACTCCCAGGGTAAAAATAATCCTATTTCCACTCTAATTACTAAATAAAGGACATGCCCTAATTGCACTGCAGTAATTGTCCTCTATAGCATTTACAAACAGCGTGCCAGTCCAGCCACATGTTGTATGTTGTTATTACTTGCACACACAGGAGACAGCAAAGCATACTTACTCATCAGCCACACAGCTTACACTGACGGTAGCCGTATCAAACAACTTTAACATTGTTACATTACAAATATGCGCCACACTGTGAACCCACACCAAAAAAGAATGAAAAACACATTTCTGGAGAACATCCCACTGTAACACAACATAAACACAACACAACCATTACCCAGAATCCCATGCAGCCCTAACTCTTCCGGTCTACATTATACACCCCCGCTACCACAACCCCCCCACACATCAACCCCCCCCCCCTCTCCGTGCGTTGGTTGAGCGGAAGAGTTAGGGCTGCATGGGATTCTGGGTATTGGTACCGTCAGTGTAAGATGTGTGGCTGCTGACCTAGTACGCCTTGCTGTCACTTACATGAGCAAACTGAAACTGCGTTCTACATGTGGTCGAGCAGGTACACTATTGGGGCAGACTGTAGAGGGCGCCAAATGCAGTGTCATCACGCTAGGATATTCGGGAGTCTACCGGGAAAAATGAGAGGGTTGGCAAGTATGACGCTGTCAAGCGCCATTTATTGAAAACTCGCGGGCTGCACCAACATCAAATTTCCACATGAAAGTGTGTGCCGGTGCGTGTGTCTGAGACCCCTGGTTAACATAGCACAAAGCATTTAAGCTCTGTATGCGGTGTTTTTCATTTTAAATTTAAAAATTTTTTTTTGTGGCTCCCATTACTTTCTTTAATTCGTGAAACTTGCCAAAATGGCTCTTTGAGTGGTAAAGGTTGCCGACCCCTGGTATAGACGCACAATAAAGCCCCCCTCCCCCTCATGTTGTTGTGTAGCTGAGGTGAGGCGTCCACAGGGCCAAGCGTGAAGACCCCAGGAGAAGAGGTGGGGGGGGATTTTTGGAGGGTGTGTGGACTTCCGTTTGGTTGAAAAGCTGTGGGGATGAGCACACACACACACAATTTGAAGGGGGCCCTAAATTGCAAAAAAAAAGTAAAAAACTAACAAAAACAAAAAAACAAGACAATTTTAATAAAAACAATAATACGTAAATAAAAAAGTTTGCAAAATGCACACCCTCTACACTTAATTGGAACGTTTTCTTTAAAAAAAAAAAGAAAATAATCTAACCTATGACCTATGACCTGTGACATGACGTCTTTGCTACCTGCTGCCTGCGCTTTTAACCTGACTGTTATACTGCTGGAGGGCAGGTCACATGGTGTCACATGGTGTCACATGGTGTCACATGGTGTCACATGGTGTCACATGGTGTCACGGTCAAAGAAGGCTAGTGGAGAAATTAAACTGTACTATAAACCAGTGGTGCCCAAACTACGGGCCACGGTAAGTCTCAAGTTAAGAAAAATAAAAATAATTTATTTTCTACCGCTTGTTACTCTCTGTGTTTCCTAGCCACTCAAGCAAATCATATTGTCTAAAAATGCATTTTCCCATTGATAACGTGACATCATCGCGCTCACGCCGAAGTGTCGGGCGAGCGCGCGGAAAGTGCGCGCTCTTTCAGTCAATTAGTGCGAGAGGAATATATACTGTACATATATATATATTTTTATTTTTTTATTTTTGGTAACACTTTAGTATGGTGAACACATACTCACCATTAATTAGTTGCTTATTAACATGCAAATTCGTAACATATTGGCTCTTAATTAGTCATTTGTAAGTACTTTTAAGCTTTATTCTGCATGGCCTTATTATACAACCAGTAAGCCATTAACTAAGAGTCTTCCCTCAATAACTTCCAAATTATTGCTTATTAGTAACCCTAACCCTTATATGTTCCCCTAGTGTCCAAATAACTGTAAATTAAGATTTTGTTATTTTAATAAGCAGCTAATTAATGGTGAATATGTTCCCCTTACTAAAGTGTTACAGCCCGGCCCCCAGCAAAAATGTTTTAACTCAATGTGGCCCCCTAGTCAAAAAGTTGCTATAAGCTATAAAAACAATATAACATACATCCATAAACGTGGATGCATATGCAAAAGTGCAATATATTTATCGGTACAGTAATCTATCTATTTATATCTGCACCTTCTTTTGTAAATGCAAACACTCTGCACCTTATTGCTCTTTTATCCTGCACTACCACGAGCTAATACAACAAAATGTTGTTCTTATCTGTACTGTAAAGTTCAAATTTGAATAACACTAAAGGAAGTCTAAGTGTAATTTTATCCGCTTGATAATCTTTTACGATGAAAGGTGGGACATTAAAGTTATCTGGTGCGGCCTATAAAGCGAAGGATAGAGGACGAGGAAATACGGGCGGAAAGCAGAGGTATGTATACACATTTGGCTAATTCATTTTTAGCGTTAGTATCATCCATCCATTTTTTACCGCTTGTCCCTCTCGCATACGATAACTAAAATAAGCTCAATCGGGTGAACTTCTTAAGTAAACAAAAAGTAAATAAGCAACATCTGTAAGACAGAAAGTCCAGAAATTCACAAAGGGTGAGCAAGTTGGTAACACAAACCTAAACTGCATTTATTGTAAGCTCGGCTATTGGCTCCCGTGTTGAAACATATACGTTTTTCAGTTTTGGAATATGATTGCAGGCCACTTTATTACCATTATCTACACTGTAAAAAAAAAATCCTATTTTTATGGTTAATTTACTCTAAATTTCTACTGTAATTTTTCTATTTTTTGAAAATAGTTTATAAAACTGTAGAATTGAAGACATTATCTGTAAATAAACAATCCGCCTGTTATTTTAAGTAATATGCCAGTAATGACAAACTATGTATATTTCTATTTTTTTTTACAGAAAAATACCAAATTAATTATACATAGCATTTTCTGTTTTCTTAAATTACTTTCAAATTCATGTAAAATTACAGTAATTATCTTTCATTAAATATGTAGCTATGTCCATACTAACAACCTAATAAATGTATTTTTCTGCAGAACTGTTTGCATCGTCACTTTATTAAAGGTGGTTGATCTTAACAATTCAGAAACAATATGTAAAATAATGGTATTTTTCTGTGGAACTGCCAGCATTGTCACTTCATTAAAGGTGTTTGATCGTAATAATTTGGAAAAACTCTGTAGAATAAAGGTATTTTTCTGCAGAACTGTTTGCATCGTCACTTTATTAAAGGTGGTTGATCTTAATAATTTAGTAAAAATCTGTAAAATTACGATATTTTTCCACAAAACGTTTCATGAAAATTTCTGTAAATATAATGTTTTTGATCATTATTTGGTTTACAATGTTTTACTTTAATTTTATGGTTTTCGTTTGGCAGCCGTAGCTGCCAGTAGATGACCGTTTTTTTACAGAATTTTTTTTTTTTTACAGTGTATGTTTTATTCATCAATGAATACAATTTGAGTGTAGAAAAAGTGCTTCAGAGTCACAATACATTTTGCGTTTTACACTCCAGCATGTGTTCAGACAGCAAGCAGCCACAGCACATTTGCTGGTGGGAGACCGACTCAACATGTAGATCCATGTGTTTGTTATTTGTAAAAGACTGTAGTAACAATCATTTTTCAATTAAAAAGTATACAACATATATGTTCAACGGTAATACATTTTATTCAATATGAGACTCATTTTTGTCACAGTCATTTTTAAATACTCAAGAAATCCTGGCCTATTCATCTGAAATATCTGATGTATTAACATGAGTGCTTAAATGTATTTTATTACTAATAACATTCTGCAAGAGACAAAAATGGATATTAGCTTGCATGCTTATAAACTAGCTTTCAGTGCTATGATATGGACCTTTTTAGCAATAGATAAGTATAGTTACTATAACTCTATTACTGGAATAGGAAGTAAGATGTTATACTGTACATATATTATGGGTTTCACCCTATCAATACATTATACTCACGTATATTATATATACTTTGCTTTTATACTTTGATATATAATTACAGTATATCATATACTGTATACTCATTATATTAACAGGGCGTAGTGAACACGCAAAAGAGTCAAAATTGAAAATGTTGGTCTGGTAATTGAACTAAAAGCATCATTATTAATACATCCCGACATATATATTTCAAAGTTGTTCTGTGTGTTTAATTTTCTTGCAGGATAATGAAGCAGTAGCAGCAGACTCAATGTTACAATCCAACAACCTGAAGACACACCCTCAGTTTCAACAGATGCTTGTGAGTTTACCAAAGCTCAAAGATCCCGCTGACTGGCCACACCAATTGACTGACACACTAAGAACAGAATTACTTAGCCGAGGATCTTATGAAGTGAACTCAGACTTCACATTCCCTAAAAGAGATGATGGGAGAAGTTTCCATCACCACTACTTCCACGGACATTTAGTGAACGGAGAGAAAATTAAGAGAACGTGGCTCATGTATTCCTCACATTTTTAGTTGTGACGTTGTTTTATTCTTAGGGGAAAAAAATTAAATTCTTTATATTTTCTCTTCAAATTGCATGATTTTGTCTTTAATGCTGCATATTGACTTTTTTCTGGGGATGAGGGGTAATATTGAATGAATGAACGAAATGAGTTTATTTCGGTCATATAATCAACCATTTTGTGTGATCAATTTAACAGCACAGATGATACATATTAACAATCATACATATACACACACAAAAAGAAAAAGAAAGACCAAAAAAGGAATAGGCTGAAGCCAAGGCTATCCTATACATTCACTGATAATTAGATTAATTTTAATGTTAAAATAGGCTGTCTGCGTTAGAGCTTATAATAACAATATCACTCATATTTGGTACATTTTCTGGCGACATCGTTATTGTAAGAGCGAACACTGAAGAGCTATTTTTCTATCGTAGTGACACATCGGCGCGCTACGGTATTAGCCGTAAAAGCTAACTACACCAACAGATAAGCTAGCTTCCACAACAACACGAAACGCGTTTGAGTACTGTACTGACTAAAAAACAAGAACAATCATATTAACAGTATCTGTAAAGTATTAGCCCACATTTCATGTTTTGTTTGTACACAGCTGAGCTAGCCAGACAGCGTATGTAGTGTAGTTGTAGTAACACGCAAGGTGTGCTGTGTGTATCATGATCGATATTAAAGTGTGACTCACTTGATGGACAGTTGTTCGTCTGGTTCAGCTGGCCGGGGACGTTTCCTGTTGATTTTGGGTAAGCAATCCATTTATGTCGAAATAGCTTGGCTCCAAGTTCCATATTTATAGTGTCAAACTCGCTTTCACCTTTCTCTCCTGGTTTCCGCCTGCTCCAACGCCTCACTCTTTCTTCGCGCTGACTTCTATAAACATCAGTATATTTAGCTTCAAAAGTATAAGGTTGGAAATCCTAATTTGTCCAAAAATAGTCAAATTTGTTGTCTGTTACCAAGTCTGCCATCATTAGACAACACACTTGTGTTTGATTCCGGAAGTAGGAACAAACATATGTGGCCAGAAGTCAGACGTGCGCTGCTAAGGAAACAGAAATCAATGCACGGAATAAATCAGTCCCAGAAATGATTAAAATGATCAAAATACGGTAAATATTGAACATATTGTTATGAACGTGTCTGTTACTACATTATATATATATATATATATATATATATATATATATATATATATATATATATATATATATATATATATATATATATATATTAGGGGTATGGGAAAAAATCGATTTGAATTTGAAACGTGATTCTCACATTGTGCAATTCAGAATCGATTCTCATTTAAAAAAAATCTATTTTATTTTTTCATTTTTTTTATATATATATATATATATATATATATATATATATATATATATATATATATTTTTTTTTTTTTTTTAAATAATCAATCCAACAAAACAATAAGCAGCAATACCATACTAATGCAATCCAATTCCAAAACCGATCCAGCAACACTCAGAACTGCAATAAACAGAGCAATTGAGAGGAGACACAAACACGACACAGAACAAACCAAAAGTAGTGAAACAAAAATGAATATTATCAACAACAGTATCAATATTAGTTACAATTTCAACATAGCAGTTATTAAAAATCCCTCATTGACATTATCATTAGACATTTATAAAAATAAAAATAAAAGAACAATAGTGTCACAGTGGCTTACACTTGCATCACATCTCATAAGCTTGACAACACACTGTGTCCAATATTTTCACAAAGATAAAATAAGTCATATGTTTGGTTCATTTAATAGTTAAAACAAATGTACATTATTGCAGTCAGTTGATAAAACATTGTCCTTTACATTTATAAAAGCTTTTGACAAAAATCTACTACTCTGCTTGCATGTCAGCAGACTGGGGTAGATCCTGCTGAAATCCTATGTATTGAATGAATAGAGAATTGTTTTGAATCGAGAAAAAAATCGTTTTTGAATCGAGAATCGTGTTGAATTGAAAAAATAAATACATTTTGAATCGAATCGTGACCCCAAGAATCGATATTGAATCGAATCGTGGGACACCTAAAGATTCACAGCCCTAATATATATAAAAATGGGACCCATTACCTCCCTGCTTGGCACTCAGCATCAAGGGTTGGAATTGGGGGTTGAATCACCAAAAGTGATTCCCGGGCGTGGCCACCGCTGCTGCCCACTGCTCCCCTCACCTCCCAGGGGGTGATCAAGGGTGATGGGTCAAATGCAGAGAATAATTTCGCCACACCTAGTGTGTGTGTGTGACAATCATTGTCTCTCATAATGATAAATTTAAAAAAGTGCAGTTCCCCTTTAAGGACCTACAAAAAATATATATTTAAAGATCCTCTATACGACAGGAGTACTTTGCTGTTTTTAAGGACCAACTGCTAAAATGCTAATCAAATATAATCTATAAAATAGGAGTGTTCTGCTGTTTTTAAGGATACAGTATACTGCTAAAATGCTATTCAAAGATCCTATATATGACAGGAGCGCACTGCTATTTTTTGAGATCCACTGCTAAAATGATATTCAAAGATTCTTTAGATGACAGGAGCGCCCTGCTGTTTTTAAGGACCTACACAAAAAACTAGTTAAAGATCCTCTATATGGCAAGAATGCTTTGCCGCTTTTGAGGATCTAATGCTAAAACACTATTCAAAGATCCTCTATATGTAAGGAGCGGGCTGATAAGGACCTACAGATTTTCTTTTTTCAAAGATCATCTACGCGACAGGAGTACTTTGCTATTTTTAAGAAACAAATGCTAATCAAAGATCATCTATAAAAAAAGGAGTGCTCAGCTGTTTTTAAGAATGCTGAGCACTTTATACCTCTATATCAGGGGTGTCAAACTCATTTTAGATGGGGGGCCACATGGAGAAAAATCCACTCCCAAGTGGGCTGGACTGGCAAAATCACAGCATGATAACTTAAAAATAAAGACAACTTCAGATTGTTTTCTTTGTTTAAAAATAGAAGAAGCACATTCTGAAAATGTACAAATCATAATGTTGTTGTTTTTTTTACACTTATATGTTGCGTTTAATAGTATTCTATCTTTATTTGTCCTTATTTATATTTTCTTAATAAATGATGTGATAATGTTCATCAGTCAACTCATTGGTGTTCATTTTCAATCTATCAAGATACAAAAATGATATAAAAATCAAATTACAGGATGTTATTTATGTAGTTTGATCATTTTCCTCGACTGATGTACTAATAACATCATATGGTTTATTTTGTACATATAATCTTTAATCTTCAATGTAGCATCTACAAAAATACAAAGAATTGCTTTTGCGACATCTAGTGCACACATTTAGAACAGCAGTTTTTTCATTCAAAAATTTCTGGTTAATATTTATGCTAAAACTCATCCCGCGGGCCGGATAAAACCTGTTCGAGGGTCTCATCCGGCCCTCGGGCCGTACGTTTGACACCCCTGCTCTATATGACTGGAGTACTTGGCTGCTTTTAAGAACCTACTGCTAAATTGCTAATGCTTAAACCGGTATAGCTCGGTTGGTAGAGCGGCCGTGTCAGCAACTTGAGGGTTGCAGGTTCGATCCCCGCTTCCGCCATCCTAGTCACTGCCGTTGTATCCTTGGGCAAGACACTTTACCCACCTGCTCCCAGTGCCACCCACACTGGTTTAAATGTAACTTAGATATTGGGTTTCACTATGTAAAGCGCTTTGAGTCACTAGAGAAAAGCGCTATATACAATATAATTGATTGATTGATTGAATTAGGGATGTCCGATAATGGCTTTTTTGCTGATATCCGATATTCCGATATTGTCCAACTCTTAATTACCGATACCGATATATACAGTCGTGGAATTAACACATTATTATGCCTAATTTGTACAACCAGGTATGGTGAAGATAAGGTCCTTTTTAAAAAGTTTATAAAATAAAATAAAATAAATACATTAAAAAAAAATCTTGAATAAAAAAGAAAGTAAAACAATATAAAACAGTTACATAGAAACTAGTAATGAATGAAAATGAGTAAAATTAACTGTTAAAGGTTAGTACTATTAGTGGACCAGCAGCACACACAATCATGTGTGCTTACGGACTGTATCCCTTGCAGACTGTATTGATATATATTGATATATAATGTAGGAACCAGAATATTAATAACAGAAAGAAACAACCCTTTTGTGTGAATGAGTGTAAATGGGGGAGGGAGGTTTTTTGGGTTGGTGTACTAATTGTAAGTGTATCTTGTGTTTTTTATGTTGATTTATTAAAAAAAAAATTATAATTAAAAAAAACCCGATACAGATAATAAAAAAAACACGATACCGATAATTTCCGATTTTACATTTTAAAGCATTTATCGACATCTCTAATGCTAATCAAAGATCTTCCATGGGACAGGAATACTCAGCTGTTGTTAGGGAGCTACAGAAAAGATCCTCTATATGACAACAAGTTGTGCTTCCTCATGAGAACAACATTTCTGACTCATTTTTTCCTAGCAGACATTTAAACTGAAACCTTCTCCAAATGCACTTAAATATGTTCCCACTTCCAGCTGGGACGGACGTCTTTCCCATAGCGCAGCTGTTGGGTGTCCTGGTCGGGTGCAGATTTGGAAAGTGTGTTTGACACATCATCATGCAGCAATCTTACTGGATGCCATTTTTTTTTAAGTTACCAAAAGAGACTTTGGGAATATGAATCAAGGAAAACGCCAGCCTTGTTCCACATTTGGCCAAAAACTATAACCATAGTGAAAAGCTTGATGTGAAAATAATATATGTAAATAAATGTGTTTCTTTACTGGGGCTTTAAGTTCCTGCCACGCCTTGCTTAGCTCTGTGTGACAAGGAAACCGTCTGCATCAAGAAGGCAAATTATTGTGGGCTTCAACTTGCAACCCTAGCTGTAATAGCGACAGAATGTTAATACAAAAATCAAAACAATCAAATGATGTTCAAGGCATTTTTCCCATCTTAAACAATCCCTAAGTGAGACGAGAACACATGTCTTTTCCTTTTCTGTGCGTTCTAAATAGTGAAAATTTGCTAGTACGAGGCGGCTAACAATGCAGGTAATTGGATTCGTCCACTCCGCATACAAAGCCTTCTACAAATGTCCAAAAACCACCTACGCTTCTTAAGCCAGCGCAACGTGCATTCCAGGGCCAGAACATAGCTACCTGTTCCTGTACAGCAGGGGTGTCCAAAGTGCGGCTTGCAAGTCATTTTTTTAACGGCCCCACGGGACATTCTAAAAATACGATAAAAAAAAAAGTAAAACATAAAAAGTGCTATAAAAGAGCAAAGGGGTGAGATGTAACAAGAAAATGTTGCAATGTTTACTCTAATAACACAAAGCTGCCATGCAGGCTAATAATGAATCAAAATCAATGTCATTATGAATTATTGACCTGTTCAAGGCTCCAATTATGTCACACTAAATATTCCACTTTGAGACATTCTTTGGGAAAAATGTTGCATATTTTGTGTTTGCCATATAAAAAACTAAGCTATTTTTTTAAAGAAGGGCCTAAAATGAACAAACAAAAAACATAACAACAATAAAACTTATAAATGACGGATAGATCTGAAGATGATCTCAAGATTATTGTGTTAAAAGTTAACAGCAGAAAAAATGTATAAAGTATTTTTTAACACTTTAATGAGTAGAACCCTTTTGACTCACTGGCAAAATAGTAGCTCAGTGAGTGCTGAAAGATACAACCATCCCGGTGATAGAGGAGTAAGTGAGTGAGTAAGTCACTGTTTTATGTTGTTATTTGAAACGTGCCCAGGAAAGAAGTTTCCATAATGTTTTGAGTGAAGAAAATACAGTAAATATTACATGTTGTCATTAACATGCCTGTTACTATGTTGCATATATACGTACATGTATATACAATGTTGTTGGATGTTTTCTACAGGGCTTTATAGACGGAGTAGATCGTATCCCCCAGTACCTACATTGTAGTGTTGTCCCCATACCAATATTTTAGTACCGGTACCAAAATGTATTTTGATACTTTTCTAAATAAGGGGGACCACAAAAAAATGGCATTATTGGCTTTATTTTAACCAAAAATCATATATATCTTATTGCAATCGAAGAAAAATGTTGTCCTTAAATAAAATAGTGAACATACTAGACAACTTGTCTTTTAGTAGTAAGTAAGCAAACAAAGGCTCCTAATTTAGTCTGCTGACATATGCAGTAACATATTGTGTCATTTATCATTCTATTTTGTCAAAATTATGAGGGACAAGCTGTAAAAATGGATTATTAATCCACTTGTTCATTTACTGTTAATATCTGCTTACTTTATCTTTTAACATGTTCTATCTACACTTCTGTTAAAATGTAATAATCACTTATTCTTCCATTTTTTCGGATACTTTACATTACTTTTGGATGATACCACAAATTTAGGTATCGATCCAATACCAAGTCGTTACAGGATCATACATTGGTCATATTCAAAGTCCTCATGTGTCCAGGGACATATTTCCTGAGTTTATAAACATAATATACATTTAAAAAAAAGGAAACAAGATTTTGTGACAATAAAAAATATCGATGTAATCATAGAAGTATCGACTAGATATGCTCCTGTATTTGGTATCATTACAGTGGATGTCATGTGTAGATCCACCTATGGCATTTGTTTACATTCAGGGTGCTAGCTTGCTGTTAGCGGTTAGCAATCGTATCCTCCTACGGTGTGTAGTGAAACATGTTTAGCTATTCCTCGTCCTGCAGGGATGATACTTGTAAGAAACGTACTTTATTCGGATTAGTGATTTAGAAGTAGCTAAAGCATTGCCGACTGCGAATGGGCATTAGCCGCTAGCTAGCTAGCCATGTCTTAAAGCACCTCTTCCTGAGGGCGTTTCAGTGTTATAGCTTCAGCTTTATCTTTAGTTTTTAGGTCAAAATGCATCCTTTCTCCCTTTTCTGTCTACACACTGTGTCTGCTTGTAAGTACTCCGCGATTGGGCGCTGCCGAACATGCTCCTCTGCTCGCAAAACCAGCAATGTCAACCGATACATTTCAAACAGAGTATAGCACCGTTTTTGATTCATTAGTACCGCGATACTATACCAGTACCGGTATACTGTACAAAACCTACTACATTGTTAAAGCTGCCCCTTAAGATCAGTTTTTCACTACTTAGAATGCACAGAAAAGGGAACAACATGTGTGTTCTTGTCATAAAGTTTGTGAATGATAGGCACATTTTTTTTTTTAAATAGCGCAGTTCCCTTTTAATTGAAGAAGAGAATGCCTTATTTTGTGTCCCTATTCCAAGGATCAGCACTGCTTTTTAACCTATTTTTTTTTCTTTTTAAGTAAATAAATTAAAACTTTTTCTCTCTAATGTAAAAAACGCCAAACAACAGCACAAAAATGTGTAGACTATCAAGTGACAAGCTCCATGCGAGACGACTTAAGAACAGTAGGAAGACATTACATGGCCCATGTCCAGTTTCAGCATCTGGTAGATTAATCGCGATGAAGAAACAGCTGTAACCATGACAACCAAACACCACACGTCCAATCCGCCCACCTCATCCTGCCCGTCTCTCCATCAGATCAGCCGCCACCAGCTGAGCGCATGCATGTCCGCTGGCATCCCAGAGTCCCGTTACAATCCGGGACAGCTGGGAGCGCAGAGTGGGAATTATGAGAGCCGTCCTTCCCATCCGTCAGCCTAGGAAAACTGACTGTGATGGATGATCTCTTTCAAGGCAGATTGTACCGAATAATGCGAGTGCCTTAAATGCACCACATGTTTAACACCCCGGGGGTACAGTGTATAAATTCATAGCACGAAAAAGTCCACAGGGAGTTGACAGTGCATAAAGAATTGTTGGATTCATAATTTTCTACTTGTTTTGCTCAAATCTCTCAATCAACTTCAGTCCTAAATATAAATTCCAAACATGTCATGTTTTTTTTCTTAACCCTTTTCACTTAAAAGGGGTCTTATTAGGATTTTTTTCTACATTCAAAACACTTCCTTATGGTCTACATCAGTGGTCCCCAACCACCGGGCCGCAGCCCGGTACCGGTCCGCGGACCGATTGGTACCGGGCCGCGCAAGAAATAAAAATTAAAAAAAAAAATTATTTTTAATTTCTTTTTTTTAAATTAAATCAACATAAAAAACACTATATATTATATATCAATATAGATCAATACAGTCTGCAGGGATACAGTCCGTAAGCACACATGATTGTATTTCTTTATGAAAAAAAATAAATAAAAAAAATAAAAATAAATTACCCCCCCACCCCACGGTCCGTGGGACAAATTTTCAAGCGTTGACCCGTCCCCAGCTACAAAAAGGTTGGGGACCACTGGTCTACATAACATGTTATGGTGCTCAAAATGTTGCGTAGATTATGTTTTTACAGACCATTTTCCAACTGCTTTCCGACCATCTCTTCAGGATGCGCCTGTTTGTGGACGGTCTTTTTTACGTGCCTCCACTTCGACAGTGCCGTAGTTTCTAGCGCTTCCATAGCAAGTCTACTGACTGACATGAGTTAGAACTATACGTTACTTTGTATTTGAAATGACAAAAGTGGAGGATGCATGTATGAGCCAGTCTGCCCCACAACAAGAGGATAGAGAAAATGAAGGAGCTTACTGACTCCAGCGTCGAACTACCGTATTTTTCGGACTATAAGGCGCACTTAAAATCCTTTCATTTTCTCAAAATGCGACGGTGCACCTTATATCCTAATGTACTGAATAATTGTGGTTGTGCTTACCGACCTCGAAGCAATTTTATTTGGAACATGGTGTAATGATAAGCGTGACCAGTAGATGGTAGTCACACATAAGAGATACGTCTAGACTGCAATATGACGCCAGTAAACAACACCAACACTTTAAATGTGTCATGACTTGGTCCTTGGGGTTTGTTTTTCCGGAAGGCAACGGAAAGTTGGCGCGGGCAAGACGTGAATGTGAGTACATGATTTTATTTAACACTATCAAATAAGAACAAACGAAAGGCGCGCACAATGGCGGAGGTACAAAACTTGGCTAATGAAAACAAAAGACTTGCACAAAGGCAAAAAAAACTATAAACATGAAACAAAAACTTACTTGGCATGGGACTGTGAACATGGCATTAAGCAGAGTGATGACAACGTGTGATGTCGCCAGGCAGACTAACTGCAAACAATGGACTTAAATAATACAGACATGATTGACAACAGGTGTGTGAGACCAAACGTGAAAACAGGTGCAACTAATCGGTCGTCATGGTGACAAAACAAGACTGCACAAATAGTCCAAAAACAAAACCGAACATAACTAAAACAAAACATGATCACACAGACATGACAAAATGTTCCATTGAAAATATAGAATTTTACACACGGCGCTCAAAAATCTGTCCACATGTTTTAGTAGGACTTTGAAGCCGCACCGCTTGATGGATTGTCGGCCCATTACGGCTACCGTAGTCAGAGATACGAGTATTACTATGGTGTGTGTGTATAAGGACCGCAAAATGGCACCCATTAGCAGACACATTATCTGGCGTATTGTTTCACAATATTATGCAAACCCAACTTTTCTTACCTTCTGGTACCTGCTGATGTGTATTTGAGATCTGTATAAGTCCTGAAAATTTGCGCACGTCCGCCACTGTAGTCTGTACCAATACCGTAATCGATAAGCTTCTTCTTTTTCACTATTTTCTTGTTATGGGACATTCACTCTCTGCTGTTGCCATTTCTAATATAAAGTAATGTAAAGTTCTTATTTATATCTCGCTATGGAAGCGCTAAAACTACCAGTGTAGAGGGTTTACTTAGTTCACCCACGGAACTTTAGTTATTAGAGAGTTTCGGTCGGACGGTTTTTCACGGGACACATTTTGACCAAAGAACCACCATCGCATGTTATGTAGACCAGTGTTTTTCAACCTTTTTTGAGCCGAGGCACATTTTTTTCATTGAAAAAATCCAAAGGCACACCACCAGCAGAAATCATTAAAATATGAAACTGACAATACAAGTCGTTGTATATGACTTTAAAGCATAACCAAGCATGCATCACTATAGCTCTTGTCTCAAAGTAGGTGTACTGTCACATCACACCCTGACTTATTTGGACTTTTTTTTGCTGTTTTCCTGTGTGTAGTGTTTTACTTCTTGTCTTGCGCTCCTATTTTGGTGGCTTTTCCTGTTTTGTTGGTATTTTCCTGTAGCAGTTTCATGTCCTCCTTTAAGCGATATTCCCCGCACCTGCTTTGTTTTAGCAAACAAGAATATTTCAGTTGTTTTTATCCTTCTTTGTAAGGACATTGTTGATTGTCACGTCGTGTTCGAATGTATTTTGTGGGCGCCGTCTGCTCCACACGCTGTAAGTCTTTGCTGTCGTCCAGCATTCTGTTTTTCCTTACTTTTTCGCCAGTTCAGTTGTAGTTTCGTTCCGCATAGCCTTCCCTAAGCTTCAATGCCTTTTTTTTTAGGGGCACTCACCTTTTGTTTATTTTTCAGTTTAAGCATTAGACACCTTTTTACCTACACACTGCCTCCCGCTGTCGTCTGCATATTGTGATCACAATTAGCTACCTGCTGCCACCTACTGATATGGAAGAGTATTACACGGTTACTCTGCCGACACTCAACAACAACACATCATTTGCAGACTATAATTACTGGTTTGCAAAAAATATTTTATACCCCAAATAGGTGAAATTAGATAATCTCCCACGGCACACCAGACTGCATCTCACGGCACACTAGCCGCGGCACAGTGGTTGAAAAACACTGATGTAGACCATAAGGAAATGTTTTAAATTAAGAAAAAAATCCTAATATGACCCCTTTAATGCGTTTTATAATCCGGTGCGCCTTTCGTATGAAAATAGACCTGACTAGACCCGCTCATCGGCAGTGCGCCTTATAATCTGGTGCGCCCTTCGGTCCAGAAAATACGGTACAATAGCGGACTACTATAAAAAAATCTCGACCATATATGGAGGTTTCGGCAGACGTCAAACTTGGAAAAACGTCACAAATGTGCCAAATTCCAAATGGCTCGTTTGGAGGGAATGTATGGAGGAAGGCGATGGAACCTATGCAGATCCAAATACACAAAAACAGGTACCAAGAGGTAAGAAAAGTTGTTTTTGCACAATTACTTGGATTTACATGACGTCACGTCCGGCTCAATAAATACGCGTGGTTGTTAAGCTAGTTCTATTCTCAATGGGTACCAGGCGCCATTTAGCCTCTCTCGAGAAAAAAATGCCCCGTTGATTTCGGCTGTACGAAACGTTCAAATCGCGAAAATTATCATTTCTTCAGCGTTCCTCAAAGTGTAATAAAGAACGGCGGAAGCTTTCAAGAATTTATGAACGACAACGAGAAAAGTGTCACGTACACCAGACCTAAGAATAGTCGAAGAACGCGCAAGATAGCAGTGATCACTTCGTTAAACGTTTGTTTGACATACTTTTAACGTTTAGTATTTCCCATTTAAGTATTATCTCGATATTATTTGTAGTTTATGTTGTGTGTGTGTATATATATATATATATATATATATATGTATATATATATATATATATATATATATATATATATATATATATATATATATATATATATATATATATATAAATATATATATATATATATATATATACATATATATATATATAGTCGAGGTTACTGTGGTTTATCCGTTATACAGTGCTGAATACTGAATAGAGCGGGAAAAACACGGAGGCTGTTTCATCCCTACAAGCCTGTTTCGCAAGTTTCCCTGCTCGTTAGCATGCAGCTTGGATAGGCTCCAGCCACTCCCCCGAAGAGCAGGGAAACCTGCAAGACAGGCTTGTAGGGATGAAACAGCCTCCGTGTTTTTTCCTGAACTAACATATATATATATATATATATATATATATATATATATATATATATATATATATATATATATATATATATATAAGATTTGGACACACCTTCTCATTTCAATACGTTTTCTTTATTTTCATGACTATTTACATTGTAGATTGTCACCGAAGGCATCAAAACTATAACACCTGTGAAGTGAAAACCCTTTCAGGTGACTACCTCTTGAAGTTCATCGAGAGAATGCCAAGAGTGTGCAAAACAGTAATCAGAGCAAAAGGTGGCTATTTTGAAGAAACAAGAATATAAAACATGTTTTTAGTTATTTCATCTTTTTTTGTTAAGTGCATAACTCCACATGTGTTCATTCATAGTTTTGATGCCTTCAGTGACAATCTACAATGTAAATAGTCATGAAAATAAAGAAAACCCATTGAATGAGGCGTGTCCAAACTTTTGGTCTGTACTGTATATATATATATATATATATATATATATATATATATACACAAACATACATACATATATTTTTTTTTTCCCCACCAATTACTTTTCATTTAGACAAGCTCTCATTGATTTAGTAATTTTACACGGTGTTCCTGTTAATGAT